>NC_055958.1:20789937-21089937 GCF_018492685.1 Alosa sapidissima | reverse complement strand
TAATCAGCATGAGAGCTGCCTCTTTGTCTCAAGCCCTCTGGCTCTTTCTGCAGGTGCCATATTGTTGGATTTGGAGCAGACCACTCTGCCAGGCATTGCCCACTTGGTGGTGGAGACTATGATCATCTCGGACCAAATAAGGGCTGAAGACCGGGCCAACGTTCTGCGGGCCTTGCTGCTCAAACACAGGTCAGAAAGGGTCACCCGTCAATAGCCCCACTCGGGGCCCATATCGAGCGCTGCACTGTGGTTGCCGTTTGCCAGGAGCACTGCTGTCAATGGCTTCCTGGTGGATCGAAAAAGAGATTACACAACCAGCGATGCTTGCAAATAAATAAAAGAGTTATGATCAGTGTTTATACACTTTCTGAAAAGAGCTGTTCCGTAGAGGGTTTTTTACAAAAAGGCCAAATTTTTTGTTGGAATTCATCCATCTGCTTTAAAAAAATATGTCCAGCTGACAACTAGACTTGGGGATATGGAGGGGGGGGGGGGGGGGGGGGGGGGGGGGTAGTACAGCTTTTGTTTCCAGAGCTGGAACCTGACCTCTTTAGTTGGTCACTGCACATAAGTGAACTAAAGTCTTTTGTGAACTGCCCTGCACAGTCTCTCTCTCTCTCTCTCTCTCTCTCTCTCTCTCTCTCTTTCTCTTTCTCTCTTTCTGTTTTTGTGCTCAGCCATGACCACTTTGCCAAGGTGGCCACACTGGACCCAGCAGTGCCATCAAAATGGTATCTGTGTGTGTGTGTGTGTGTGTGTGTGTGTGTGTGTGTGTGTGTGTGTGTGTGTGTGTGTGTGTGTGTGTGTGTGTGCGTGCGTGTGTGTGCATGTAAGAGTGTGTGTATGTGTGCAGTGCACTAACAACATTAACAGTGCATGGCCCTACCCCACTGCGCTCGGTGGGATGCTCTCATGGTTTGCCGATGATGTGGGGATGCTGGTTTTGATTACAGCATACCTTTGGGAAATTAATAAAGGCCATTAATAACATACAGCTGGTGTGCGAGGTTAATCAAAAGTTCTCTGGCTTGACATCTCTGGAATAGCTATTGTGCCATAGATCAATTACGGTTACGCAGTTGGAGACTGACTTACTCATGGGGTGCTCAACTGCTAAGGCTGATGTAAGTGCTTTGGTAGTGTCACTGTCACTGCTTATCTTGACTTTTCTGCCTGAGATTGGTTCTTCTGCATTAGAAACCTCTGATAGATCAGAATTAGGGTGCTTGGTGTCAGTGAAGTGTGTGACATTGGTTATGCGAGCACAGATGGAATTGAATGGGCCTTTTAATTGATTTGAGGTCTATTATTTCCTCCATTCAACACACTGCTACACATCATTGGCTTCGTTCAAAACTGGTGGAAATGCGGGGCCGGTTCACTAGAAAGCACCAAGGTTCTAAGAATTCTGAACAGAACAGGTTCAAGATCTGTTTTCGTTTAGTCAAAAAGAAAAATGCCCTACAAGATATCTGATAGGTTTAAAAGAGTGTGGGCCTGTTTAGTGAGTCCATATAACAACTTTTGAAGGATCTCTGATAGGTTTATAAAAGTTTGAGCCTTTCCCAGAATCGGAGGTGGCATCAAAGTGCCACCTCTCCCCCCCCCCCCCCCCCCCCCCCCCCCAGACATAGGCTCATTTACGAGGGCGATTTGGCGCTCTTCAGCCCGCCAACCCACTCTAGGCCAGATGGCAGCACCTGTGCTCATTTAGAGGGGATCACTGCAAAGGGCTGCACTGCCCAGCAATAAAATAGTCCCACGCAATCACACGTGCACACGCAGACACACAGACACACACTCTCACACACACTCACACACACATACACATGCATACACTCAAATGTGCTCCCTCACATGCAGAGAAACACAAATCCAATGTGTAGTGTACACACACAAGCGATCAGTGACAACTGAAAATTTGCAACATTTCCCATCATCTCATCAACGCCTTTCCATGGGAAAAAGTGTCTAATTAGCCCGCGATTCCAAGATATGTATTTATGATGTGGAAAGAAATACTTCAAGGTGCAGTATAACTTAGCATGGCAGTTAGTCATTCCTCTTTAAAATATCTCCTGGAATTTGGGTGAGCACAATTCCTTTTTTGTGTCACACCTTTCCTCTTTGTTTTTTTCTCCTCTTTTTGTCTCCTTTTTTCCGCTCTCTCTCTCTCTCTCTTTCTCTCTCACGCTTTTCTGAACCTGCGGTGGCGACCGCCGGCCTGTGCTCTAACGGGGGCCCGAGGAGTCTTAATGAGCGTGGCTGATGTCACTGCCTTGGAGGGCGGTGGAGTGATGAAACTGTCTGTGCGAGGCGTCGGCCTGTAGGAACACTCGGCTCCATCTGGTCCCCCTAACGCCTTGGACCGAGCCAGGCTCCAGAGCGAGAAAGAGAGCGAGGGGGTTGAGGCGGGCGGCGGGGGGGGGGGGGGGGGGGGGGGGTTGTGGGGAGGTGGACTCAACCGAGCTCTCCGCAAAAAACATGTATTGAGCGCCGCTTAGACAGGGCCTCTCGCACTCTTAAGTTATGTCTCTGAGGTCTGCCGTTACTTAGAGTACTTATTTTTCTCCCATCAAATATCTCTTGATGCAATCGGACCGCATATTTATATTTGTCGTTTTAAGAATGTCTTTATTGATTGCTTTGGCACTTTTTTCCTGAAACGACTCAAGATATGTGGTTTGGTTTGCAGTTTCATTGTTTATATGGGGAGGTATGGTTTGCTTTTTGGTTTGCAAATCTCTTAACCAGAGATGGAAACCTGCCTTTTTTCAATATCTATTATTCATAATCAAGGGGAATTTTTTTCCCCCTCGAAGGGCTTAAATCAACACAGATCTTGGTCTTGTGCTGGAAAGAGTGAGAGAATGCTTTATTACTGGCTTAGTGCCGTTGGTTCTGAAGAGATAGAAAGTTGATGCAGAGTTGATAGCAGTCCATTCATCTTATCATCTAATCACAACATTCAAATTGTGTTCTCCCTCCACAGCCACCCAAACGATGAAAAAGAGGGCCTTTTCCACCGGAACCATTCGGTCAACAGCCTGGGGAGCTTCCGTAACCATAACCACGTGCCGGACACTGCCTTGCCCCTGGTTCCCGAGGACCATTCCGGGAGGCGCAGCAGCAAGGCGATAGACCACGATAAAGAGGTGTTTGCTAGCTTATTTGTGAGTGGCTTGGCTGTCGCGCATTATGCTATGTGTCACATAGGGGCTCAGAGCTCCAGAGGGTTAACGCTGGCAGTGCGGAATGCTCAAGCACGTAGCACAGGACCTTACCTGCTCTGGCACCAGGGGCATCGATACCCTTCAACCAGTGGGAGGTGATGCTTCTATGCCAGACTGGCGTAATGAGAGGGATCTCTTGGTGCTACGTGCCTGGCATTCATGCGTTAACACGCACTGGAGCTCTGTAGCCTTGCGCTGAGTGGTACTGTAAATGGTTGTGTGTAGAGTAGGCCGGTAGTGCTTGGCCCGCAGAAAGCCTGGGCTCCCCACATGTGCTACATTAGAGCTCTTTGTCAGTCTACAGGTGCTTCTTGTTAAAACTTCTTGATGCATTAGCTGTGAAACATTTAATGTTCCCCATGGCTAAAAATGTTGGCAAATTTGGAACAGCTCATAAAAGTGGTAAAGAAAAATGAAAAAAATCTGCTCATATTAAATTGATTGAAAGTGATTTACCATTCAGTGCCTTTGTCACCTGGTACTGTAGATTCACATCCACTGATAGGAGGCAGGTGTGTCTCCTCATTAGGGCACATAGAAGAAGCGATTTCTCCTTAACCCTGCGATCAGATGGGGTGAATCTCACGAAGCCTGTCAAACTGACATCAAAATATTATCTACCTCATTTGATTGATTTTTTAGTTTAAGTGACTGAATAGAATGTGAACTTTTATTTTTTGATAAAAGTATTATAGTAAAACAATTTAATATAACTTTATTTCAATGTTATGATAGCAAGATCCAGAATAATTCTCATTACCGATATGGTAAATGACAAACGGAGACGATTAGTAAGAAAACAATTTTTTTTTTTTTTTTTTTCATTTACACAAATAAGTACATTAAATGAACAGTACTGTACATCAAAATGTATATTTTATATTTTTTAATTTCCATTTTAAATGAATTAACTCTCATTACCGAAATACAATGTGTATTGTAGAGTTCAATTTTTCAAATAATCTCTTTGTTATAGATATATTTTGAACAAAACCCACTCGTGGGGCACAGTTAAGGAACATATTATAACAAAATGAAGAAATTTTTGTCTCTGAGAAATAACATCTTTACAATATCTATGCATTTTTATGCATTACTGTAATGAAAAGTCTGTTACGGAGGATGAGAATTTATGTTACGGTAATGAGAATGATTTCATTTTACCAAATGAATTTCAGATACACACAGGAGAGGTGTTAAATTGCTAGTGTAACAGGAAGGGGATTTACCAGAGTGGCCAGTCAACAACCAAGCACTTTTACCATCGAAAAAATCACCAACAAAGCAACCATTGTGGGTAAAAAAACATCACCAAAAGAGTAGCTTTCGAGAGCATTTCACTGGGCTTACAAGCAGATACCTTCCTTCGTCTGTGTTTTGTTGAATTAAAACCCATAACACCTCCAGAAAGCTCAACAGTGGTGTCTGGCTTCCCAGATCCACCCTCCTCCACACTCCTGATTGGTTCTCTACCAACAAATACCAACAAATTCTTTGGGCATTCCTGTTCATTGCTGTGGCTGTTTATGATCCAATCAGCAACATAACCAGACAAACCTCAAGCCCTAGAGTCGGCACCAACAACTACCACTCTGGAAACACAGCAGCCAGATTTAACACATCTCAGAGTCAATTCAGGTTGCTATAAGGGCCTCAGTCATGGCCACTGACTTCCTTTTTTAGTTCCTTTCAGTGACCATATTTGAATACTAAAATCTAACAGAAGTGTTGTGGTCGACTTACAAAGCCTCAAACACCTATCTTCACTGTGTGTGCTTGTCAGCCACCTTCCCTTACCTCTGATACCAGTTCTGCATAATTTAACTTTCAAAGGCTTTCTCCTTCACATCATCAAAAGAGAATAGTTAGCGCAATAAAGTAGACAATGTGCTTACTCTCCGAAAAAAAATGTCATGTCTGGTCTCAAAGCAGTCACATCCCTGACCCATATGTCTCTCCAATTGCAGTGGCATCCATGGCCCTAGCTCTCTCAGTTGATCTTCTTCTCCACATCATGCCAGTTCATCCATTTTACTTGTTTTGCTTGAGGCATTGTTGTTGAACGTCTACTGTAGTTTGCTCCTCTTGTTCTCAAAACAAGCTGGTTACCATCTGTCTCTTCTCCTGTGCTGTAGACTTACAGTACCCCACATTTTCCAACTGGTACCAAGACCAAACTCTTTTCTTATTTTCTGCTCCTGCCCAACAACATTGTACCACCTCCCTAAATTCGTCATGTTTTTCACAATAGACGGAATCACCTCGCCATCAATATACAACTTGTTTTCCACTAGTTTCCCTCTCCTAATAGATACTCCTGTACATTTGCTAGGTTATATACTTGTTATCCATTTTATCATTCAACTTGGCCTACGGGTACATGGAGCCGACGGATACATGGCCACAAGTACATTGGTCATGTCACCCACATAGGCCCAGATGGAAGGTATCTGAGTGCCCACATAGGCTCAGTAGGGCCACATAGGCTCAGATGGGAGGTATCTGAGTGCCATCCTGCACCTTTTACTGTACCTCCAACAACCAATTTGACAACCCATTATGGTGCCCTCATAATTACCTCCATTGCCATGGTGAAAACCAATGGTAGTTAAAAGAAATAAAAAGAAAACATGACATTACTGATTGACAAGAGATAAAAAAAAAACCCACAAGCAACGGATTAAAACACTATCATTGGTCTTAATGCCTGTGTTGTGGTATGCCATGCAAGTAAACTTGGCACCAAAAAATGAGACAGAATCCACAGTCAAAAACACAGAGCCAGTACAGAGCAGACCAGACAATCGGGGCAAAATTATATCAAGGGACCGGGCGAAACTGTAGCTAAAACAGTAAAGTTAGTCAAAAATCCAAGAAGATTTATCATGAAATAGGCTACGCTTGAAAAAATGATCATCTGGGGAGGACAAAGCGGAATCACAAAGCGGTATCACATCAACTGTTTTAACGCCTTTTAACAACGGGCTGAGAAAAAAGTTAGTGGAGAGAACACTAGATGTTAGGTGAACCTGACTAGTAGAGGGAACGGGTCATCTTATATCAAGATCATCACTGCATCATTACCGCAACTCAGCTTCTCATTACCATCATTACCCTGCGTGGTAATGAGAAATTGGAGTAACGGTAATGAGATGTCCTTGACAAAGTTGGCAAATAACACAAAATGCTAGCAAGCTATGTAACCTTAACCTTTACAAAATATTAAAGTCTTATATTGTCTTTATCATCATAAAATATCATTTCAAGCATTGAGTATCGCAGCATATCGGTAATGATAATCAACAGTGTAACAGAATAAAGATTCTATGACATTAACACAAATATCCTGATGTGACAGAAGAGAGAACAACTGAACTTGACTCCATTTTAAACCTTTTGTCCCAAGTGATGCATCTTGGGTCTGCTTGTTAATGTAATGGAACAGTGTACTTTTTATAGGCAGGCAAGTTGCATTACGGTAATGAGGAACATTTATTGTGGACACAATATTTTTACAATAAATGTAACCTTTCCATTTTGCAGTGGTGCAAAATATCATAAATATAAATATTAACCATAAATATAGACATTTTTACACAACTTTGCATAATCTTCTTCAATTTATGTAAAAAGGATTTTTCACGAAATTAAAACAAACAATAGAATAATGGATCCGGACACATTTCGGTAATGAGAATTCACTGTGATTTTTGGTTAAATTGCTATGAAGTAGTGTTATAATGATAGTAAAAAACATCTGTCCCTATAGTATTCTTTACTGTCTTTGTAGAAAATATCATAGTTACTATTAATAAAATATTGTTTTCGGAAAATAGAACCTGGACATAACCACAGCTTCGTGAGAATCACCCAGTCTAGGCAGCTTATGTGCTGCTTTTCTTGCTTTGCTGTAAGGAGGGAGCCGTTGCATGCATTGCCTGCCAACGCTTTCCATTGCTACTGCCGTTACAAAAATCAGAATGTCACACATTTTTTCCCTGACCACTCGCTTTTTTATTATCAAAAGAAATCGCTCCACCCTCTCCCCGCTGAGAGCCATGCCGCCGCCAGGTCCATGAAGCTCATGGCAAAGATTCCCAAAGATGCTGAGGCCACTGTGGTCCTCGTGGGTAAGTCCTTTCACACTCTCCCCTCCCGCTCACATCTGTCTCCACGACTGATGGCTCAGACTGTCATCTAACGTTGTTTATGGGGCTCCAGCATGTCCGACTTACAGAGCACTCGGCCATGAACGCATAGTAGGGGGAACAATGTGCAACGCTGAGAGTCACAGTGGTTTTGGAGTCAATTTTGGGAAGCGTGCCTAACCATAACCCAAATGCTCTCTAAGTGGAAGTCATGTAATTAAGTATTGTTAGTGCGTTCACTCGGACTGGCTGCCCGCGAGCTTTATCCTTACTTCACCTGGGTGATTGCTGCTTCTGTGTGCAGGCTGCATGGAGTTTCTGGAGCAGCCTACCATGGCTTTCGTTCGGCTCAGCGAATCGGTTCTCCTGGAGTCAGTTCTGGAGGTGCCAGTCCCTGTCCGCTTCTTGTTTGTACTGCTGGGCCCAAGTCAATCCAATATGGACTACCATGAAATTGGACGGTCCTTCTCAACACTCATGTCTGACAAGGCAAGGGAACTTTCCAGTCACTATTACTGAATGTCATGCACTATATAAGTATAAGGTATACTTGAAAGTTCATGTTTCCCTACCATGCCTAATTATACTATTTTAATGTTCCAGAATTTTCATGAGGTAGCCTACTTTGCCGATGATCGTCAGGACCTGTTAAATGGCATCAATGAGTTCCTGGACTGCAGCATTGTGATTCCGCCCTCTGACGTGGAGGGCAAAGACCTCCTGAAGACCGTGGCCTCCTTCCAGAAACAGATGCTCCGCAAGAGGAAAGAGAGGGAGCAGAAGAAGTGTATGAACGCAGCGCCGAGAACAGAGCAAGAGTCTAAGGGTGAGTAGGACTTCTTTAACCTCAAATACTTTCCCTCCTATTCTTATAGTTATTTTTAGTCATTTTCTTAGCCTGGGTGTTCCCATGCTGCCTTGCGCGCGATTCACGCTGCTAAGGCAGCCTGGAGACCATGGAGCAAATTTTCGCCTGAGATAGGGAACCAATCACAGAACAGGGGGGAAAGCAAGACGATGATGAGCTATGCACAGACGCATTTGATAGACATCCGTGGCACCCAATAAACGGATCTGGGCATTTTTTTCAAATACGAGAAAATGAACGTTTGGTTCCCAGACCACGTCTCATTGAGAAGTGGTGGCGCTAGCCAGGCTATCATTCTCTATCAGTACACCACACACTGGCATTAGCATAGTTTATTATCGGAGTATTTCTTCTCTCCGGGTGATAAATTGTATTATCTATTATTGGATAGCTGTTAACATTTTTTTATTTATTGCACTCCCAGGTCAACAATATTTTCTGTTTCTAACATTGCAATTTGTTACACTGTTGCATATTGATTAAACATCTTAAGCCTTAATAGCCTTAATATCATCAGGTTGAATTGGGAAACAGGACAAAACAAGCGTATTCACTCTACTCAGTGACTGTGCACTACTCATGACAGTGCACTACTCATGAAGCATATTTTGTCTTCAGACATGAGCACGGATGAGCAGGAGGAAGAGGACGTGCTGGACGTGGACCCACTCAAGCGCTCTGGGATCCCCTTCGGAGGCCTGATCCATGACATCCGTCGGCGTTACCCCCACTACGTAAGTGACCTGAAGGATGCCCTGGACTCCCAGTGCCTGGCTGCAGTCATCTTCATCTACTTTGCTGCACTGTCACCCACCATCACCTTTGGGGGTCTACTGGGTGAGTGGGAGAGTCTTTTACAGATTCTACACGTCAATAAAACTGTGATGGCTGACCCAATCTGAACTATATTATCACTCATATAGGGGAGAAAACACAGGGCATGATGGGAGTGTCTGAGCTCATCGTCTCCACGGCAACTGTGGGGATAATATTCTCACTATTAGCTGGTCAGCCACTGCTCATCATTGGTTTCTCTGGACCTCTGCTAGTCTTTGAGGAGGCTTTCTATAAGGTATGAAACATTAAATATTGCTACATTATTTTGAGATGCTGTATTCATATAGGATAAATACTAGAGCCTCCTCCTAATGTTTTCAATGCAATTCTTCTCTCCTTCTCTCTTTTCCACACGCCCAGTTCTGTCAGGCTCAGGGCTTTGAATACCTGACCGGTCGGGTCTGGATCGGCTTCTGGCTCATCTTCATCGTGCTGGTGATGGTGGCAGCCGAGGGGAGCTTCCTGGTGCGCTACATCTCGCCCTTCACCCAGGAGATCTTCGCCTTCCTCATCTCCCTCATCTTCATCTACGAAACCTTCTCCAAACTCATCAAGGTAGTGCCTCAGCTCTCCAGTGGAGCACTGGGGTGCACTTGTTTGTTGTTTGATGTTTGTATCGTTACTGTAAATAATGCTACGATGTTGAAGGTTGATGGACCTGGTGTAACACTCACTGGTTCTAAGCGCTATGGTTGGTGTATGTGTAGGTATTTCAGGAGCACCCGCTGATGAAAAGCTACCCGGCGGGCCTGCCAGATGCGGCTTTCTTTGACCCGGAGCATCCAGAGCCTCTGCTCAACCAGCCCAACACGGCCCTGCTCTCCCTGGTGCTCATGTTTGGCACCTTTTTTGTGGCCTTCTTCCTCAGAAAGTTCAGGAACAGCAGGTTCCTAGGCGGGAAGGTAAACAGCAGCGTGAACTGTTTCTTCATGTCTTTTTTGTCTATAAATTCAGAAGCTTTTTAATGTCCTAAAACACTCAAGAGCCTCTTAAAGAATATTTTTTAAAAGACTTTTATCCCTGTTCAATTCTGAAGGCTAGAAGAATCATTGGAGACTTTGGCATTCCCATTTCGATCCTTTTCTCTGTAATCGTGGACTACTCCCTCCCTGACACCTACACCCAGGTAAACACAGAGCCCTATCGCCTCTGCACCCCCCCTTGCAGCTGTGTGCCCCACCTCCTCTTAAATCAAACTGAGCTGCCAGTCCACACAGAGCTTCTCTTTCTCTCCAATGCTTTTTCCCCCCGAACTGTTATTAAATACTACTCTGTAATTGAACCCAGCTTTTCGTTTTAGCTTGTATTAGTTTGTGGTGAATGCTTGGCGAGTTGGCTAGCCCTGGAGGCCCGTGATGTGAGTGCTTGTGTTCTTGCGGTTTGCAGAAGCTCAACGTGCCCTCGGGTTTCTCGGTCACATCTCCCGACAAGCGAGGCTGGTTTATCAGCCCCTTCGGCGATAAACAGCCCTTCCCTGTCTGGATGATGGGTGCGTCGGTGGTGCCAGCCCTGCTCGTCTTCATCCTCATCTTCATGGAGACACAGATCACCACGTGAGTAGCCCTCCACAAAAGGCCCTCCTGACCAGCTGGGGCCTCTCACGCTAACCTGGCCTCTATTTCTGTGTAGCTGTTTGTGCATGATTGGTCCGAAGGGTCTTTTTTTAAAACTGCTAACCACTTGTTTAGTTTAGGATAAAGCACATTTTTTTCAGTCCTTCCATGTGTTCCGTCGGGTCCTGACCTTGGGCCATATTCTGCTCCATGTAGCATCACAGCATGTTTGCTCTTGTGTGAGACATGATCTCAAACACAGCCTTTAGCTGGAGGCCATTGCTCTGCACCTCCACTGCCGCGTTCTGCAAGGCTATGCTGCTGCTCTCTGCCATGTCGCTCTGTTTGCTCTGCCCCCCGCCCCTCCAGGCTCATCGTAAGCAAGAAGGAGCGTCGGCTGGTGAAGGGCTCTGGCTTCCACCTGGACCTGCTGCTCATCGTCATCCTGGGTGCTATCTGCCCGCTGTTTGGCCTGCCCTGGCTCACCGCAGCCACTGTGCGCTCCGTGACTCACGTCAACGCCCTGACCGTCATGAGCAAGGCCACAGCTCCTGGGGAGAAGCCCATGATCCAAGAGGTCAAAGAGCAGAGGGTGACAGGGATGTTGGTGTCCATTCTAGTGGGTAAGTGGCCATTTTCCAAAAATTGTGACATTTGAAAATTATAGCTAGATAAAAAAATAATTTAGGGTGAAATTTATATGTTTAACTTTCAAAAGTCTAACATAAAGAGTCCCCCAGAAGAGTTGACTATACTAGTGGGGTAGGCGGCCATTTTGTGACATAGTACCAGTCAAGAATGTAGTTGTTTAGTAAAACATTTCTCAGAACATCACATGACTTCCGATGACCCCCTTACTGCGTCCTGGTTGCAGGCATGTCCATTGTGCTGTCGGATTTGTTGCGGATCATCCCCCTGGCTGTGCTGTTTGGTATCTTCCTCTACATGGGGGTCACATCTCTGACTGGTATCCAGCTATATGAGCGCATCACCCTTATGTGCACACCCGCCAAGCACCACCCTGATCATATTTATGTAACCAAGGTAGGTGGCAGACCTCCCAAATGAGATTGTGTAAACAAACACTGCAATCTGAGCCATGATTGTACACATACTGTGGTAAAGCAAATGCTAACCAGCTCAAGCTTGTTGCATGATTTATGACAATTCATTTTTAACTTGTGTGTTCATTTCAAAATGAATGAATTATTTCAGCATAATTGTGCTTGTGGCAAACATGCCCCAAGCAGAGAGGAAACTTTGTAAGTGTACCCACTAGGTGGTGCCCAACGCATGACATTTTCACACAGTCAACCTTGTTTAGCAGTCTGCGCACCAGTTCAGCTCTAAAGGATGGTTCACCCATCTGAGCACATGAGGTTTTGGGTGTGTTTGATGTCTCTCCCATCCGAGGCCATATTCTAGCCATGATCACATGAGTCGTGTGCCCTGTCGCACTCCCACAGGTGAAGACCTGGCGCATGAACATGTTCACCATCATCCAGCTGTTGTGCATCGTGCTGCTGTGGGTGGTGAAGTCCACGGTGGCGTCGCTGGCATTCCCCTTCATCCTCATCATGACCGTGCCGCTGCGACGCCTCATACTCGCGCGCATCTTCGAGGAGCGCGAGCTCCAGGCGGTGGGTGGAGCCCGAACCCCGGTCTCGCTTCATGTGGCTGGGTGTGGGTTTTGGGGGAGGGAGGGAGGGTGTGTGTGACACATGCTAAGTAGCTGTCCTGGCATCTCTCTTCCTCACCCTCTCTCTCGTGTTTATCTCCCTCTCTCTCGCTCTCTCTCTCGCTCTCTCTTTCACTCATTTTCTCTCTCTGTGCGTGTACATGTGTGTGTGTGTGTGTGTCTCACATAATTTTGGCTGTTCGGTGGTGTGAGTTTGAGTCAGGCCTGCATGCTGATGTGATTATGGGGAGTATGTTTGTTAAGCGCAGCCACGCACGGGATTGGGTAATGAAAAGCCACCGTTCTTCCCTTTTTATCTCTCTCTCTCTCTCTCTCTCTCTCTCTCTCTCTCCCTCCCTCTCTCTCTCTCTCTCTCTCTCTCTGCAGTTGGACGCCGATGAGGACTCACCCAACTTCGACGAGGACGGCCGCGATGAGTATAACGAGATTCACATGCTTGTTTAGCCACAGCCACAGTCACAACCCAAGCCCTCGTGAGCTAGCCTCTCTACCACCAACACTGACTAATCCAAGCAAGCCACCGAACGAGAACTCTTGTTGTGACTCGGGTATGTGTATCTCATGGAAGTATGCGACGACTACCATCAAAGCCTGTAGCAACACTCCTACACACAGGGAAGTTGAGTGTGAATCTTCACAGCTTGTAATTAGTCTATGTAAAAAAAGAAGATGAAGAAATGAAGAAGTACCATGTTTCACTGTTCCTTTTTGCTTATGTCTTTTTACTTCTTTTACTGTTTTTTAAATATGTATTTTGTCCAAAGAAGAGGCCTCCCAATTTAGAAGCATTAGATATGGACCATGCACCTTAAACTCCTTACGCCATAGTTCAAACAGACTCTCATTTAACTCTGGTCAGTGACTAAATTTGTTTGGAGCCGTTGAGTTTGGCGTCATGGCAACGTAAACAAAATACTCGGCTTCTCAATCAGCTCTTGCTTTGTTTGATTTTGTTCGACCATATATAGGTAAGGCAGTTAGTGAACTGGAAACCCACTGAACATGTTTCTACGTGTTCAGTTGAGTCTGTTGAATCTAAAGCCCAGTATGTGCTTTCTTATGTACTGTATGCACTGGCCATATGGTGTGAATGTCTCTGTAGCACTTGAACTTTAATGGTAATACCATTGGTAAGGGAAGGACTAGGCCAGTCTCTGTGTGCAATTCCTGTGACGGTATGCCTTAGTGCGGTATGGTGGGTTTTATGCAGTAGTGCTGTGCAGTTGGACTGAGGTCGTTCCCTTAGGCTCGACACATTAAGCTTCTCTTTTTTAGTCACCATAGAGCACTTATACTAATTCCTCTGCCATTATATTCCAGTGCAGCTCCACCCAAAACAGATGCACTGCATGTTTTTTTAGACACATACATTCTTGTGTGTGGTAGCTTTTACTGTGTCTTTCTTTATTAAAAAACGGTCAGCATTTAGATTCCCATATGAGATTTTGAAGTCACCACCATTGTCTTAATGGTGTGAGTTAACTTTACATGTAATACCCTGAATGAGTTTCTGTTTTTACTTTGTATGCTTAAGTAAATAACTTGATAGTACTGTCCTGCCAAAATAATTTGAAGCCATAGTAATACAGGTTGGGGGGGGGGGGGGCATAGTAATACAGGTTGGGCTGTTATGTGGATAATTTGGTTTGCTTCATCAATCAGTCGTCACCGTGACATTTTCACGATTCATTTTGAATGATGCACTGAATCGCTCCCGCTCTCTCCCGCCTTGGCACCGTACTTGGCTCCACCGCGCCCGGCCTGTCAGATCACCGAAAGGGGTCACTGAGGGTACACGTTTGGCGTCCGTCTAATCTGTCAAACTTTAACTGCAGTGAAGGAGTTGTGTGACCAGACCATATTCCAGACCCTGATTCTGCACAGCCAAAAGATTTATGGTCTTGCATTCTGGATGCAGAGCCCCACTGCTGGAAAATGAGGCCTTCGCCGATGCCGTGGCCAGGCCTGTGAGTGTGACAAAGAATGTGAATGTAGTTTCTTGATTAATAACTCGCAGTTCCCTCAGCCTCCTCTGGAGATGTGTTGTCTAGATGTCTTTGCTCTCTCCATCAGTGACAGAATTGAGTCGGTGTCGAGGTGTGAGCCTGAGAAATGTACATGTCACAGGGTCGAGTGGTTTTGTCATTTTCACACAGTGGTGTGGTCAAAAATATTATATAGAGAGACTTCATTTTGTGTCTCCTTGCTGCTTTCCTGTCCAAAATCTCCACGTAGGTGCCAGTAGTGTGGGTTGCTTTCTAGATACAGACCAAGCTGCCCTTTCTTGGTGTGACAACTAACAGCATGAGTCAGAGAAAGTTGCCCTTTAGACTGTAAATAGTTTATGTCCATGGGTTTGCCGTCCGTTTTGTGTGGTTGTGTACATAACCTGGGAGGATCTTTCAGGTTGCACACGGACCGATCCAACCTACTGCAAAGCATTTTACACACCCAAGTGTTACTGTTTGGTCCTCTTCCCCCAGCGAAGAGTGTCAGGGCAGCTTGTGCAATGAGTATTTGTTTTACGAGGTGACAGGGACTAGACATGAAGGGACTAGAAGTGAGTTACTGTACATTTGTTTGGGAGGAACATGGCTGTTGGTGTTTGGTAAAGCACATTAGAAAATGACTGCTTTTGCATTGTTTGGATTTGTTTGCTGCTCAGCAGGGTATGGCAGTGCTGCGTATGGTCCCGGGCCAGTCAGTCCACAAAGCATCCCCCAGCTGTGTGACCGCGCTCTCTTCCACTGGGGTTCGGGGCACAGTTCGGACGCCAAAAAGATCCCCGCTCATTGTGTTCACTGTACCGCTGATGCCATAGTGGAGGTCAGAGCGAGTTTGTTACGCCAGTTGATTTATGGGCTTGCGATGATGTTTGAATGAGCTCAAATTTTAGGAGTGCCTGCCAAACCAGAAAATAAATGATACGGCTCAGGCTAGTGTGGCAAGCTTCCTCAGTGGCTATCTGGTTTGTGCGTTCTGACAGGAACATGATGAACTCGAGAGGTTTGCAGGCACTGAGAAATGGCAATACTGAGGATGTGCATTGTTAATTACAGGGCCGGCACAATTCTCCTGTCAGTTAGGGTGCAAGATATGCTAATCCCCTCTTCCATCCCACATTAATAAAGTGAAAAAAACTTGGGCCTGCTTTTCTCTTGCACTGTTTGGACCAGTTCAGTCTGATGAACATGAAACAGTGGATGTTCTACGGGGTTGCTAGCTCCACAATCTACAGATGACTATATTTTACACAACGGACTGGATTCTCCTGATGTTTTCTGCCTTTTTGTGTTTTCCAGGTGTTGTTTATGTTGTTTCCATTTTTCACACTGCAATATATCTTTGTGCATGTTTGTTTCATGCTAAGACACCATAAAACCAACATTATCTCAGAACTGATAGGAGCTAAAGCTCCAATGAGGACAGGGCATGTGTTGGATCCACTAGATGCAAGACAAAGTTTACATTACTATTAGATAGCTCAAGCCACTCTTTCCCTGCCTTAAAGCGCTGGATTGGATTATTCTGCAGAGAAAACCGAGAGCTTGCCCAAGGTCATGCCTCCTCTGATGTAATCTCATTGCTGGGCCCTGATTACAGCTAGGCCCGTGTGTGTGTGCATGAGCGTGTGCATCCCCCCCCCCCATAGTGCCGGCCCAGGTTACTAACACAACACTGCCATTGTACTTCTCCTGCTTGGCAGGGGACTTTCCTCCACTGCATGAGCCACTATGCACAGAGTGAGAGAGACAATACCTCAAGTTTTTCAGTTCTAAATCAGCAGCCTCTGCCTATGGAGCAACACAAAATGCAAGCAGATTTTTTTATACTTGTGGTTTGTATACATGTGAAGGGGGTTTGAAATAGCCTGGCATCTATAGTACCAACCTTCTAGGTAGGAGGATATGGTGAGAAATCGGCGCCTTTTAGAATTGTAGACTTGACATTAAGGAACTTATTTATTTGTTTTATACCATTATTTAATCTATACTATTTATTGTTTCAATATTACTTTTCACAAAGCACCCATTCACGCTTTAAGAGGTGTGACTTCACCTGTTATTATGATGGAAGTGGTTTTGGTGAGTTGTAGAGTAGAAAAAGGCAGTCCAGCATTTTTGGCCCTTGAACAAAGAGACTGTGGTTAGGCACACAGCAGGTGTGACATAGTGAATGTATATAGTGCAGACATACAGATATTGTTATTCTTGACTTGTCACTTTTTGCCTGGGCTTTCACACCAAGGCTGTGGCACTCTTTGCAGTTTGCTGAGAGATGGCATTAGCGAGCACCACCCTTGTGAAACCTGAGGTGTGAATGCATCAACTACAAGGAAATGTCTCGAAATGTCGACAGAATTTCCAGAGTAAACAGAAAAAAATTGGCTGAATCAGTCTAGGTGCTCTCTCTGAGAGAATGGTAGCTGTTGGCATCACATCTGACACATCTTAAGCAGCAGTCATGGTTGCCATGGCTGTAGACAGGTTGCTTTTCCCCGAAATTGGGAATAGCCCAGGGAGTCGGGCCCCTCGGGGAGGTGAAGGGGTCTTTGGGTTTTGGAGGGTGTGTGGAGTTGCAACAGTCATACCTGCTTCAGTCACGTCAAGGTCGTGGTGCAGAGCAGTGGTGTAAACGAACACCCATATTTCTCCTTTTCAAGAAATAAAAGAAAAATAGCCCAGAGAAAAGTGGAGCTATTATTTGAGATAATAAAAGGTATAGCATTGCCATTTCCTAAGTGTGTGTGATTTCTTTCTTCTTTTTTTTTTTCAAACGTTGGAACCAGGAGATAAAAAAGGAAAGAATGGGCCTGGTGAAAGTACCTGGCATGCACAGCGTCTGAATGAGTTGTGTTTCGTTGGCTGATACCACCCTGGTAGCACAGACCACCCACTCAAGAAACGAAGTGATGTGTTATTGTTCTGCTTTCTGGATCAGCTGCCGTTCCTCAAGTTTCCTCTCATTTCACTGAGTACTGTGGACACGGAATGTGCTCCCTACTGTTCTGTCTGATATATATTTCTATTTTTTATATGTTTGGTAAGAAATAGACAATCAGAGAAAATGTTAGCAGTTAGAATACATTAATTGTCCACTTACCATTCATCATTACAGTGTACACACAGGGAATTGTGAGATACATCAGCTTTGTCAAAAAGCAAAGATTTGTTAGTTTTCCTCTTTTTTGTTTTACTGGCAATTCACTCCACTTGATACCCCACAGCCTCACAGTAGTGTGTGGGGAACTGATAATCTGTCCTAGGCTATAACAAGTGTAAATTATGTGTATTTCCGATGGCCTAGACTTCTGATTGTTAATGTATAGCAGGGAATAACTACTATCTATTTAGTAACTTACACATTTATTGAAGTCTTGCATAGGCTGCTCCTAGTGCTAGCACTTAAAGACCACCATTTCCCCACAAAGGACAAACTCCAGACACTCCAGGAGGGGTGATCTTTTATGTAGAAAAAAGTGATGCTTTACATGCAATACCAGTGTGTTGGTTTTCTGTCTGACACCTTGTTGAACATGTGAGTGACAACCAGAATTCTTGTTAATCTCAACCTGTTAAGAGGTGTGGTCTGTCGGTGAGAAAAAAATAAAATAAAAAAGACAAACATTTCTTGTAAGTTAATATATGGTAAATAATGTATTACTTTAGCATTAGCAATACCAGAAATACTAATGTTATGTGGATATTCTAATAGCAGATAAACATGCTATTATTGTAAAGACGTTTTCAAACCACTGTAAAACAAATTGTTATTTTTTTGTCTGAAAATAAATATTTATTATGTGTTTCAAACAAAAAAAAGTGTCTGTAATGAGTTCAGCTTTGTGTTGGGTTTCCTGGATGTGTTGTTTTTCTTTAGGTACATAAAGAATATGTGTGAGTGTTTTTCTTTAGGTACATAAAGAATATGTGTAAGTGTTTTGACATGATGAATCAGTGTGTTTGTCTCACATCTGTATCGTAACACCCCCAATTATCACCACTTTTGTTCGGAAATTCTAAAACAACAATGTTTTTTAACACTTCAAAATAACATTTGCTAAATGAACCTTACATTTTTCAGTAGCCATAGGTGTGTTAGGGTTGGTTCTTAACGGGAGCATTTACTGCCTGAAATATCCGATTTTGTTTACCATGCTCGGAGTTATAGTGCTGGCCTGATGGGTCGCCTATTTACACCGTTTCAACAGCACATTAACGGTTAGACCGAGAATTCTTGTCATGAAATTAAAATTCCACTGGAGCTCCAAGCGGATGTGTACACGCAGTACACGCAGTACACTGTTTACAGCTCTTCGAGTCATGGTAAAATGTCATTTTTGGTACATAGCTAATTTAGATACACCTATGGTGTGGGTGCTTTCGTCTCTTTAGGAATCCGCCGTCTTGGTTTGTATAGAAATGGATATTAAGTGTCACATACACGCAAGACGGCGGAAATACGGGACCGACGGTAATAGGGGGAGTTCCGATATGAATTAGTGTTATCTGTTTGTACGCACACACAGGCTCGCTTGTGTGCGCCTGTGTGTGTGAGTAGATATGTGTGTGTGTGTGTGTGTGTACAGTATATGTGTGAGATATGTGTGTGTGTGTGTGTGTGTGTACAGTATGTGTGTTTGTGTGTGCGTGTGTAGATATGTGTGTGTGTGTGTGTTAGTTGGGGCTCCGGCGTGTAGCGGTGTGTGCACATCACTGGTTGTTGGCGATATGCAGGCAGCAGCAGGGCAGCAGCAGCGTGGTGACGATGCAGGGCAGGATAAGCAGCAGAAGCACGGGCAGCGCCGGGTCCTGGGGCAGACGCGTACACAGCGAGAAGTAGGCCTGGTGCAGCCGCACGAAGATGCCATCCCTCAGGGACGGCTCCACACACCTGGTGTGGTTGGCCACGCGCTCCAGACACCGGATCAGCACAATGTATTCCCTGAGGAGGAGGAGGAGGAGGAGTGGAGGGGTAGGCGAAAGGGGAAAGGGGCCGGAAATCACAGGGGCTCATTAAAGGGCATGCACTCAACAATCACACACCAGATCAGACATCAAAAGCGTGTGTCATGTAGGCTGTCCCGCCTTCCACCCCCCCCCCCCCCCCCCCCCCACACACACACACACACTGACACCACCCTGCTTTGTTCACGCCATGATGCAAATTAACGGGAACGGCATCGACTCATCCACTTCTAAGTCTAATGAGTCGAACCAGTAGCGCCAGTAACATCTTAACATCTTTGCTTCGAACAACATATGACGCAAATGTCTTATGCTCAATGTCCAAACAAAGTAGTCATGTGTTTTGGTGTGGTTCTCGGTAATTAAAGCCTGCAGTTAAAGCTGGAGAGTACCGTGCAAGGGGGCGGATGGGGGGGTTGGTGGGAGGGTAAAAAAAAAGCACCCTAGAGAACGGAAATCCATGATTTTCCCATGACTAAAGATCATATATCTTCAATGAGTTGTCGTAAATATGCCAGAGTGGCGTTATTTTTAGGCTATCCTCTGCCCTCTGTCATCACCCCTGAGGATGTCATCAGTGAGGTCATAGTCTGCTACCCCCTGATATTAATGTTGGTGCAGACAGGGAGGAGTAACACCAGAGATAACCCATAAGCAAAGCATTGCACATTTACCCTCGCTTGGTGGGCCAAGGACATTTATTCTGATAGCCGCTGGCCTCCATGGTGTTATTGAAGTAAGAAATGCAATGATGGACGTACGTGTGAAACTTGTGTGTGTCACACGCAGCCAAATGCTTCGCTTCCATGCGCCCTGAGAGGAAAAAAGGAAGAAAAAAAATATATTTTGATAAAGGTCTTGGAATAAGTAAACAGATTTAACTGAAGCCAATGCTTCCCAAATGTATTAGAAAACAGCTATTAGATAGAGCTGTAAATAACAGAGTGTGGGTGATTTCATGTCTGTAAATATTAATTTACTCTATAAACAAATGCTTTTGAGAAAATCTTAGTCCATAGAGGGGCCAGGAGCTGAGGTCTCTCATTGAATATCAGGGAATTCAAACAGATTCCTGTACACATATCGCATAATGTTGATTTACTATACATGGTTTGCTGTACATACTGTATCTATATGACCAAACAGATATGCACGTCAAATGAAAATCTTTCCTGTCAACATTTCTTAAATTCCAAAAAACACAACAAAAAACCTGTACATGTTTTGAGAAAAAGTACAAGTTGTTTGGTGATCGCAGTACTTTCAAACTTTAAGTTTATCTTTCCCTTGTAAGTTTATTACATGCTCTTCTAGAAAAGAATGTTTTCTATTCTGAAGATTACTCAACCCCCGCTTAAATATGTGTCACAACATACCAATAATCGCCAAACAGATGATGAGGCTATGTGTAGACAGGGAAGACAGATAATTCACCATCCCAGAAGATTTCTGGAAAAAGAATAAATAATAATCAAAACAAATTATTTATTTTTTACTACCATGAGCTGGGTCAAAGTTGCAGTCTAGAGTTTCAGCTTGATTGCACTCTGCATTTGGCCGGAGGCTTTGTCCAAAGCCGGGAACGTAGCTGGAGGTTCAGTTCGGAGGGTAAAAAAAAACTGACCATGGAAGAATATCTGTCACTCAAGAAAAAATGCACGAGAGGAGGCCAAAATGCAGCCTCATAAAGATGCGTGTTTAAATGATTTCTAAGCTGTCCAGACAATGTTATGACTGCACTCCATCAGCTAGTGTTACCACATTTCAGAGAGGCCTCAGTTTAGTGTGTGTCTACATGCTTCTGTGAGTTAGATCGAAAGTAGATCTGACATCCACAAACAATCCGAGGATATGCATTTGGCTTTGTCTGCGGACTCTTTGTTCCAGCATGACTTAAATGTGGGACGAAGACCTTGGAACCATCAGAGTGGATTTGGTGCCGTTTGTTTACTTTGTAGGGATTCAATCACGCCGGGCCATATTCCTCCGCATAACATTGGCATGGCTCAAAATTATGATCGCTTGAACAGCTCCATTAAGTTTTCTCTACGATGGCTGTAATGGCTATCTGGGGAATACTTTGAGCATGATCTTACTTCGGAATAATAAACTAAAAGGCATGCTGTCTTCAAAGGCAGCGTGCATTTCTTCATTTGTTTGGAACACAATCCCAGGTTGAATGCCAATTCCCTGCTTTTCCAAAATAATAAATTATAATCCATTAGATGTGAGGCCAGAGTTATTTGCCCAAACACTTGAGGCTTACAGAGCAAAAAAGGTCTTTTTCAACCCAAGCAGAGAATAAACTGTAAATGATCTTGGCCTGTAAATCCATACAGTGTATTCCTTTTTAAAGAAACAAAATAAATATTAATCACCTCTTTAGAAAATTAGCTCTCACTGGAAAATGTTAATTCCACACACACACACACACTCACACAGGCCTCAACCAATGAGATCCTTGTTTTGAATTTGTCCTCAATATGTTACGGAACATAAATCTGAAAGGGCAGCATTGTATTTAATGTCATGGTTGCTCAATGCTGCCTCTAAGCAGGATGTCCCAGCATTCTCTTTGACACTGACATTTCAATTTCCACAAGTGTAATATGAACTGTGGCCATGGCCTCATATAAATGTGAGTAATTAGATAACTGCAGCTGAGGCCACATATTCTTGAATAGTCAGACACTACATTGTGTCTTACCATTCCCATTTTTTTCTCAAACATATTGTACATATAGCACATACTGTTCTAGCACATTTCTCCCCTCTGCTTTTACAAGATGCCAGTTAATGCATGTATCCCTGGGGATAGTGCTGCGCATTAAAACAGATGTGGAACACATTGCTGCTGTTCTGCATTGTTCACTTACAATTTAAGATGTGTGAATTACATGACTTATCTTCATTTCATAACACAATCTCCTAAAAATACTGGCCTTACTACAACTCATGTCATGTCCACAAACTGTGAGAATACGACATCAGCAACAGAATGTTTCTCTCTACTAACTATCTTATCCTGCAACTCTTAAAAATACCAATGCTTTATTGCAATATTAATGTGTACCCTACAATATCAGCTTTCAGTGTATCAGTACATTACAGTATATCACAGCATATATCATGGTACTTCTCAACTAACTGTTTCTCACATACCTTACATTTGTGGTCTCTCTAAATCAGCATGGCACTTCGAAGATCTCTCCATCGAAGTGGAGAAACGGCGTAGCCTTGGTCAGAATCTTTACTTGTTGACGAGCAGGGCTTCCATAACATTTAGTTAAACCCGCTGGCGTTCTGGGGTGTTATCAATGGGAATGGGAGAGCTCTTACGCAACACACTGCGCTAGCCCTCTGGATTTGGGCTTCCTTTCCCATGCAACTTCTCTTCCTTCCCTCCATTTCCCAGGCATGTGTTCCAGATTCTAGGCTCCGGCAATTCCTGGGCGACAAGGACATGCAGGCCCCTTGAGTATGTGATCAGAATATCTCACTGTTTTAAAAAGGACAATTTTGCAGAGGAGTGCATGCTGACCAACTGTCAAGCTGTTGCTGCATCCATCAACTCAAACAGCTGGTGGTAACCCACACATGTTTCCTCCCACACTACTGGATACACACACGCACACACACACACACACACACACACACACACACACACACACACACACACACATACACCACATACTGCATGAGACAGAGAGATTGAAAAAAATATATGCACTTTCAACAGAGCAAGTATGCACAAGCACATATTGCAACACAGTCATCTCCCAGATCTGAATTGACTTTGGATGCTTCACTTAAAGTCTGAGCGGAAAAGTTCAACCACAACACAAGCTCATTACGACAGCTGCCAAAGACACATTCAGAGTGTGGCAAGAGTGTGAAGTGATTTCGGAGCTCAACTAACACTGATGAATGTGGTGCTGCACACATGACTGTTTTCCATAAATCTGACCCAAAAATAGACCTCTGGGTGACCTTCGAGGAGGAGAGCACCCTGCCAGAGCATGCCGTGTGGGAGCGCCTGATGGGAGAAAAGTCCACGGGCCTGGAATGCACCGTGCGGCGTGCTCTCTCTTTGTTGCAAAATCATCTGCAGGGCAGAGATAGAGCCATTGCATTCAAATTTCTCTCCCCAGCTCCGAGGATAAGATCACAAAAAGGGGCCAAAAGCTGCCAACATGGCGCAGGCTGCGCTCGGGCCCAGCCCAAACCCTCATTTGTGTGGTATTTGTGTGCTGATGAGGAGGCGGTCAGGAGGGACTGGACTGACAGTCGCTAGTGTGCCTCTCAGATGATGACGGCCGCTTGGAAACCTCTTATCTTCATGACTGACTTCATTCCAAATACTGTCAGAGACAACAGCATGACACAAAACCATAGCTGTACACTTGGCAAAAAAATTACAATGCAGTTTTCATCACCTCTCTGTTGTTCTTTCTCTCTACCCAGGGGACAAAAGAGCAAACATTATTGTAATCCAACTACTGCTAAGACTTTTTCCCACTGTATGCATTTATCCTTGCGATTACTTAAAGTGCCTCTGTGACCCAGGGGCCTACAAAAACATTATTTTAGATTGCTTTCACACACTTGAAGCTTATCCAACAGTGTGTCAACAACTATGGTCTATAAAAAGCAACATTGAATATTAGCAGTTGCCTCCCTCCTGGAAGGGGTCAGACAGCAGGGTGATATGTACGAGTCACTCTTGGTTTTATTACCCTTTAAGCGATTGCTAATGTTTATGCTTCCTTTGGTGAGGCCTACATATATTCTCTGCTGTGCTTTGAATTGTTGGTATGAATTACTTTTCTTTCACTCATAAAAACATATTCAGATTTGTATTAAATCTAAAGGATTCTGCAGGACATCTTCAACATGTTAAAATGAAATCCAGTGCACCTTCATGCTCAAGAATATGTCAATTTGTGTTTGATGTGATTGAGCTATGTTTGTTGTGCCTTGTGTGCTCATCATTTTCTGAAGTAAGTATTTTCAGCCTTTCCCTCACAATTGAGATCTCTCTATCTCATCTCCCCTCTGCTCTCCTCCTCTCTCTTCTCATTTCTTTCCAGCAGTCTGGGAACAGTTTTTGGACGAAATGAAGATTGACATGGAGCCCAGCTATTAATGGAATGGGACGCTGTCAGAGCCGTCTGGAATGCTGAGGAGCAGTCAACTCCACTGAGGCGAGTCTTTCTCCACACTTAGAGTCTCTGACCCAACCTGTCTCTGCCCCTTCCACTCTCAATGTTGCTCTTGGAGGGCGAAACAGAGGGGCCCCTTATTGTTTCTTTTTTTAATTTGAGCAGCAATTAAAGTGGAGCTGGAAAACATTGGCCAATCCTTTCATCTCCTATATCCAATTTTGGTGCTGGGTGTTAGCTTGTCCAAACTCTTCTCTTGGCTTTTTCTTCGCTCTCTTTTTCTACTCCCTTCAATTACAATGAAGAATGAGTGGTGGAAATATCCTGTGATATTGTGCTACGCTTAATTTGCCTTGTCTAGAAGACCACTTGAAAGATGGACTCTGCTGAATCTTGTGAAAATACCTTTCACCACCATTCAGACTTTTTTTTCATCTTAAAGGCAAAATTGAATGTTTTGGTGATTTAGCTAATGCATATCCATCTTGCGTCGCTAAGCAACATACACATAATACAATCATAATCCATTTGTGACTCAAGAAATTTCCAGCAGCACTTATATGAAAACATTTCCATCTCACTGAGATGCAGGCATAATCCTGTTAGCTCCAGAACAAACATATAGGTTGGCTAGATTCACATTAAAGCCTTTTGTGACAGTGAATGTGATGTTTGAACAGGGTGTCTTGCGCCTAAAATAGAAAGCATGTCTCAGACAGACACTGGGAGTGGGAACCTGCCCTAGATCAGGCTTCTTGTCTACTTAACAAGGACACTGTCACCCCCAGGGCTTAGTCCTAAACAGTGAAAGCACCAATGATGTACTGTAGTAGACACTCTCCAAACAATAGAGAGAAGAGTGTAAAAACGTGACCGGTAGCTAACTCACTGAGATTAGTCTGGAGCCACCGAGATACCTGTGTCTGATGAGGGAAAACACTACGACCCTCTGCAGCTATGAATGCCTCTGTACTCGGTTAGCACACGCGGCGAGTCATGAGGATGCTCTCCTCTGCGTTCAAGCTCAAGATGGTGGCCTGGCGAGGACAGACGGCCGAGCTCTGGATGGAAAAGATGAGAGAGGCTTTCTGTCAGCTCCTCACGCTCCTGACCCTACTGAGGGAAGGAGACGGGCAGGCCTGAGGCCTCAGAGAGACAGCGAGAGAGAGAAAGGCCAGAGAAGTGACCTACAGTATGCCAAGAAAACTAAGGCAGCAGTCCAGACACAGGCAGATGCTCTGCTTGACAGCATGCTGGAAGGGGCAAGGAGGATGTACCATCTGCAAATACTCAAAAGGAGATCTGACGCCGGAGCTGCACATTCAGACTGATTTGGTTGGTGCACAAAAAAACTGGCATGCTTCAAATGATTGCTATTACTCTTTCATGTTATTCCACATTTATAATCATGTTCAAAAACAACACATTGCATGTGATACTTACTGTTACTGTCACTGATACTTACTGTTACTGTTATTTGTCAACACTTTACCTTAACCAACATCACAGTGCATGGAAAGCTCCTTTCTTTGTTTGCATTAGGTTATCAAACTTAGGGCATCAGTGGTACTCCAGTAATTGTGTTACTGGCACAGATACGCATACTTGCTCCACCTGTTTTTGGCCTTTTCCTCTCAGATGTGAAGTTCAAGGATCGCTGCAAAGAACTGTTTGAGAGGATGAGTGCCGCAGAGGGCAGGGTTCCCTGGAAAGGAACCTTATTTCAGTGGCCGCTGCGCTGCTCATCTCCTGCCCCCGTGGAACCAGCACATCCAGAGGCCGCACCAGAGACGCTAGACTAGCGGCCCCTGCCTCCTGTGCGCACGCCTCCAGGTGGCAGTGACAGACAAAGCATGGGGCCTCTGGATGTGCTAGTTCCACGGGGGCTTCCGCAGAACCACGGCAACAATGTATGGTCTGTGATAGAGCTCTCCAAAGAGCCCTGACCAGAGGATGTCCAGGCAGTTCCCCTCACTCAGCAGAATTATTTATACCGGTGTAACAATAAGGCGACTGTGTATTTTGGCATGGTGGAGGATGTCGTTCTGGGTCAGAGACTAGTTCAAAGGCACTACAGTGGCCGCAGTTCAGTGACGTCAAACAATCTGGGTTGTATTTCAGGGGGGTCAATTAGAGGTCTGTGAGTTTGCACATACAGTACACATGCTGTTCAACCTCATTTATTTCAAACAATGTCAGAATACAGTGTGACACACTGAACCGAACACGAATGGGCTGGAGAAGTAATGCTAATGAATGCTAATAAACAACTCAGCACAGTGAAGTTATTCTGCGAGCTGATAACATGCTCCAAGCTGCTACTGGTAGCACGAGCGCAAATTAACAGCAGAGAACGTGAGTTTATCCAAGCAGACGGAGTTGTCACCGACCCTGCCTGTGTGCGCTGTGTCTTGTCATATCCAATTGAATTACACTGACATGGAGGGAAGGCTTGCAATAACAAAACCACCAAAGAACACCGAGCAAGGGCAGACACCCATATCCTGTCTTAGCTTGGGTTAGGTCCACGCCACTGCTTCTCACCCAGCACACAGGAAGATACTCGGAGCGAATGTGTTCCTTTGCATTAGCCGCTAGGAGTAGATCTCCATTACAGGACAACAAAAGCCTCCCCTATTCTCTGCCCCAGAGAGGCTCCAACAGTCAAACCAGGTATTAGCATGCAAATCTGGGCTATTCTCTGGGCTGCTGAGAGTTTGGACGAGGTCAGGAATCGTGCAGAGGGACCGACCTGTCAGACGTTACCTCATAGGCGAGTCCGACGGCGCAGGCCAAACGCTGGATTCTGGACTCATGGTGCAACTGCTGCAAGGAAACCCCAGCACAGACCAAGAGGTCAAACGTGGGATGTGTGTAAACTCAGGAAAAGACTCACCTTACTCTTAGTCCACACCTGGGTCACACAGGTGTCTTTTCAGTGTGAACTCTAATTATGGAATATGCAGCTCAACACTAGCAAGGAAAAATTATTCTGACATTTTGCATAATTAATTATATTTAGTTACCCTCACAGGGGCTGCCTATATCTACCACACCATTATATGAAAAATAAACAGTTAGTGGAAAAAGCATTAAACATTCTGTTGATTCACAAAAACCAACAAACAGGTAAATATATGGTAAATATATTTGCCCAAGTGATAGAAATAACTTTTTCTATGGAGCTTAACAGGAAAGTTCCCACCCCTTCAGCAAGAGTAGAGGTTTCATCTCCATCCTGGGATATCATTAATAACTGCTCAATAATGTAAGATAAATAAGGCGTTGAGGTTGGGTTTTAACTATCACAAGTGAACAAGTCAGAATAGTAACATCTTAAGAAGGCTTTACCACATGATTCCAAATAGGCAAACTATCTCTTATTCATTCTCTTTCACTCCTTCTTTTCCCTTCATCCCCACTTCCTGTCACCTGAGATCCCCACTTCCTGTCTCCTATGATTAGTGTGACTGATTAGATATGAGGTACACTTGTTCCAGATGGTGTGCCTGTTCGCCATGATAAGTATTGATTCTGAACATGCTGGTGAGAGTGGGCCTCAATCCAACTCAGAGGTAGTGACCTCGTGGAGGCGTGTCTGGTGAATGCAGCATTTCAGGGATTCTCTTTACTAACAAACACCTCGGCCTCTGTATTCAAACTCTGTCTATGAGCCGCATTTATAAAATAGCATGCTGTTGCTTTTTATAAATGACATGAGGTTCTGTATAAACAGGCCAGCTACTGCTGAACTCCTAGCTCACAACAGGCTTTTCAAGCATCCCCCACTCTCCTGCATAGCCACTGCACCGGGACAGGCGGCTGGCCATATACACATAAATGCCATAAAATCAGAAAGCACCCACAAAACAAAATAATCCTCATTTATATCTGCCTGGCACTGCAGGCTAGCGTTTCACAGTGAGCGGCTATTTATGCACTCTTAAATCAACAACGGTTAGTCTCGGAGGCAACCGTGAGAGACAGCCACATTATATGGGTTAACAGAGGCTTGCTCCATGTGTATGCACGACACCTCGGCTCCCTCACTCTGTAATCAATAGGCCACATACAGCGAGGAGGCCAGATTGGGCTAAAACGTGCAGATTTAATTAAGTGCCAATGGACATGACAGGAAAGGAGAGTGGTCATGTTAAAAATTGCAGGCCACATAATATTCCCAGGGCAAGTTCTGTTTTTCTTAACTGTTGACCTTAAAGGATATGAAAATTCTGTAAGTTTACACAGGCAATTAAATGATCTTGGCATGTGCATGAGTTAAGGATAATTATGATCCTCTAACAGTCACTACAGGTTTCATTTTTTGGTGTGGTAAGGTGTAATCAAGATGTATTTTTCTGCAACATTGCACTAAACCTTTGAGATATTGGGAGTGATATGAAATAATATTTTAAATGATGTTGACATGTGTTTTCCTAATAGTTTACACATAGTTGAACACAATCTGTGGAGAGGGGGTGAGAAAGAAAGAAAGAAAGAAAGAAAGAGTGGGAGAGAAAAGAGCCAACACACGCATAGTGTAATTGTGAATAAATCAATATTCAGAGCAAAAACTGCTGTAGCTACTAAATGCAGGACTCACATTATATATTTTATGTCAGGCTATGCTTCATGTATGGAACTAGAATATAACAGACAGCAGCTCACAAACATGTTTGTGTCCTAGCTTTTTGGCAAGCTTTTTGACGTGATGTCAGAGGAACTTGACAGTTAATAGGACCCTGCAGAGATCCCAGTCGGACCTTACCTGGTCGCTGACAGTTGCACTTTCCAACCTGAAGTTGGTGTTCTAAAACGCAATATCCAACTACAGAAAGACACCATGGTGTCGTATTTTCATTGCCATTTGTTGCTAGCATCATTCGTGCTACCATGCACCTTATTAGGGGAGGTGATATTTCGCTGCCCGAGCTGCACCGCGGAGAGGCAAGCCGCATGCCCAAAACTCACGGCCACTTGTGTAGAGATTGTGAGAGAACCCGGCTGTGGCTGCTGTCCGGTATGTGCCCGGCAGCTGGGAGAATTATGCGGCGTGTACACGCCAAGATGCGCCAGCGGTTTGAGATGTTACCCGACTCCGGATTCCGACATGCCCCTGGATCAGCTGGTAAAGGGATTGGGACAATGTGGGCATAAAGTGGACGTTGAGCCTACTGTCAGTCTTGAGAACCGAGAACAAAGTGGTAAGTTGTCCACTGCAAATGTACAGATAAACACCTTGAAATACCGAAATGCGTGGTGTTTCCCGTTGACCCAGCAGTCTAGGAACATGGTCTGCCATTTTTTCCATTATTGAGTCTAAAAAGAACACTTGCATAATGTAATCACGGTCTGCTGTGTGATTGCTCTGACAGCATCAAGTATCGTGTTTATTTTCATTCAGGTCTTTGTTTTAAACATTTAATTTAACCGATTTAAAATGAAATTCCCTCTTTTTAGCCCATACGTTTTTTTTTTATTCTGTGAATACGCTTCGGGTGTTCACAAGTCAAGTGTAAATAGAAATAATGCAATATTCGTCATGATTAAAAAATGAATCTGTGACTAACTTACCCCACGGCCAGCTTCGCACAGAGTGTATTTTAGAATACCCTACTTTTGAATAAACCGAGATATTGTTTTTTTACTTTCTAATTCAAACGTAAATTTGCCTTTCCAAAATCACCAGGTTAGGTAAACATTACTGACAGTGTGTCATATGCAGTTGACTAGAACTATTACTATAACTATTATACTATATAAATATTACTATAACTATTGCTCTTTTTTAATGGACTTATCAGTGGTTTGCATGCTGGTTTGCTTCCTCAAGTTCCTCAAGTTCATGTGCATCAGCTGTTCTCAGGAAATCCCTCATGCCCACAATCCAACCATATTCTTTTGCATGATATGCCCAAATACAGGAAATGCATAGCAACCATAAATATCTCTTGGAAACATATTTAGTACATTTATGTTACACTATGTTGTGACGCTGCTGAAACTAGACTTGATTTAACATCAAGACACAGCCTCCTGGAGCACATGTGATAATCAACCAGTCTCCATTATTCTCCTTCCTCCATCTTGTTCCTCTGTCTCCTCTTCTCTCCACTAATCACGTTGCAAACAAATGGCCACTTGTGTTGATGGGTACCAAAGGGGAAATGGCTCATACCAATTCAACAGCATTGTGAACTTTGAGCTTTGCCTCTGATCTCTTGTGATGGAGTTCTGCCTCAGTGACCTGCTTCTATTCTGCGTTCAGGCACAATATGGTCAAGGCCAGCAGCCATGAAAGGATCCTTCATGCATTTGAACGATTGTGCATCCAGTGAGATAAATATGTCCTCTGGGTTGTGAATGGTCATTAATATTAAAAGCCATTGTTCCATATTAATTAATAGATTATTCAAACCATTTATAGAGAATGCATGAGAATGAGAAACAGCTCATTGTTGACATTTGTCCTCTTCTGTTTCTGCCATGGGACCTTAATGCCCTTTGATGCCAGCCTGGTACAAAGTACACAAAGCCTGGCATGTTCCCTTCAAACAATCCCTCATCATGTTCTTTCTATTGGCCCAAACAATATGAGGGGTTCTTAGTGACCTGAGCTAATGTTTGGCTCGAGTCTGTTACTGTGCCAGAACATGGCTCAGTCATGCAGAGCGGTCTAGTGTATTGTGTAGTAGTGGCATGACTGATGGTATTATGGGGCACTGGAGGGAGGCGTAATGGTCAAGACCTTACATGACACTTTGTTTATGACTTGACTATGACACTTTGTTTATGACTTGTTTATCACTTTGTTTGTTTGTGTCCACTGTCCAGTCATTTGTTGTGTCCGTACGTGAACTCTTTATTGCTGGGTACATCATGTCCCTCACCCTTGGTTTTATTTATAGCATGCAACCATCTCGGCTTTGTTTGAGCAATTAGGCCTTCATTAGCACTTCACCCATTTGTTGCTGTGTTGGTGCTCAGATGAAAAGCCAAATGTGTCATGGTTGTTCTCATTACAGCCTTGTTTCACTATTGCCCTCTCTCTGTCACTCGAGGTTCTTTCTCGGGGTGTGTTCAAACACGTCCTGTAACAGTAATCGCTGGGGAAGGGCTCCACCTGTGGCTGGCTCCCCGTGCGCGGTGGGGAGCCTGAGCCGAGGGTGATGGGTGCCCCAGCCGTGGCGCCAGCCCAGCGGGGACCAGGTGGAGGCTCGCCCAGGGGCTACCCTGGCATCCAGATCGTGAGCGGGCGCTCAGTGAGGCGCTGCGCTGTGCGGAGGGAATGTTTTGGAGATAAGATATGTCTCCAACACAAGCGCTCGGGGCAGCAGTCTTGGCTCATCACCCAGTGGCCCGGCACACGGGGCCAGTTTTGCAATTGATAGCTGTTGCTGTTGGCATGTCTGAGGCTGCAGCCACATAGTGCATATTGCATACTCTCATATTGCTTTCCCCATCACCTTAAAAAAGGTAAATAGCAACAGATGAGGGATTTTTTTTTATGGGTAGGGACTCATGCAAGGTTACTCTGGGCTGTTTGGTGCATAGCTTTCATAATGAGTGTGACAGTGCAGTGTTTCTGGATGACGTGGGATACTCTTCAGATTATCCATAACCATGAGTAATGATGTTGTTGATGATGGTGATGTTGTTGATGATCATGATGATGATGATGATGTGTTAACAAAATCATGCAGTCAGTTTGGCTTGCAGAAAGAGATGAGTCGATGAACTTTTGTCCTTTTCTACCTGGCTGCGCATCGCACATGTCTTGACTGCTCTAAGCTCAAGTGAACTCTTGTCGGCACCAAGTTATGACGTTAATGCTACAAAGCTGTTTTTGATGAAATCTCTATGGGAACTTCTTGACTTTGACGTTTTTGTCTCTGTTTATACAATCTAACTTTTGGTCTTAGGTTTATGTGACGTTTTTGAACTCCTTTCAAACTCTCCATTTCTGTGTTTTTTTTGTAGCGTTTCACTCTTTCTCTCCCCCCCAGTCATCCTCTGAATCACTGTTCATTCATTGTCTCTTTCTTACCTCCCCCATCTGTGGTCTGCTGTCTTTATCTTTCACTCTCTGTTTTTGTGTGTCATGTATACTGTGATTGGCCTTGAAGCCCCGCAGGGGTGAGATGTGCTGGGGCTTGCCCCATGTCTCCCCTCCCACCTCCCCGACACCCCTACAGGTGCCTAATTAGAGTAGGGGATGCCTTTGGTGGCGGCAGCGTGTCAGGACCTGCGACCCCTAAGAGAGGCTCTGCACGGGTGGCGGGACTTGACTGCCGCCCCCGCAGACATCAGGGGTGTCGACAGTGTTGGGCGCGTGGAGAGGGAAGAATTGAGCGAAACCCCCACAGGCTGGAGAGGGGGAGGATAGGAGAGGCCAGATGATAGACAGCCTGCACTCAGAAGAGCCACTAACACACTAACACACACAACCGTCCTACTTCACCATAAAGTGATGTCTATATTCACCTTTTGACCATTTCTCAGAGAACTTAATAATCATAAAAGTAGCTTGAAAAGTAAATATATGGGGAACTGAGGTATACTCTTTGTATCACTTTACTTTTTAGCAAGCTTGTTTTAAACATGTACAATATCACATTAGTGTGGATTATTCCCAAGGCCTCACTGGGAGTCATCTGACATCTGACTATGACAAACGCATCTCTAATTTTCCCATGTCTAGGGCTTAGGTCATGTAGAGAAAAGTTACACTAAGCAGATAGAGGCACAAAACCAATAACACAGCAGAGCTGTGCAAGACATAACTCACCCAATTGTCTTTTGCTTCACTGCACTTGCCGGTGGCACTGATTTGAAGTGCTTTGGCTTCAAGATATGTAGTCTTACAACAGTATTTTGACAGATTCAGTTTCATTTGGCAAAATGCTCTGAATGAGAGAATAGCCCTGAACATATCTTTTGTGTTATTTGAAGCAAAGGATTTCTGTATATGGCAACCGCTGTCCAAAATAGCAACATTCTGTATGTCTTGTGTGTTTTGAGAGCATCCTGGAGGCACTGCACAATCCATCGCTAATGCCAGATTTCATGCTCCTCTCGGCAGGTAGGGCCCTGTTTCTATGGTGCCAGGAAAAGATCAACACAGCTTGACAAAGTGAAAATGGAAAGCTGACAGCATTTGGCTGTAGCCGGCAGTCATCCCTCTGAAAACAAGTCCTCTGTTTTTTTTCTATATCAGGCGATGTGGAGTCAAGATCACTTTTTTTTCAAAGCTTGACCTATTTAGTTTTCATTTCTGTCATTTAGTTACAACAATGGAGAGTGGTGCTGTACAAATAACCTCTGTGTTTTAATTTCTGAGGTAACGACTTAATGATATTCATTATATTTGCTGTAATGATGTTATCGCACATACACGTTCATATGAACACCCACACACATGAGCGTGCCTGCACAGGTTCGCCTGCACAAGGCGAGAGCTTAGTCATCAGGTTGAGAATGATTTACGACTACACAGCACTACTAGTCTGTCTTTGCATTTGTAATTAGAGATAGGAGAAGGCCCAGGCAGATGTCCTGGCATGGAGGTTTTAAAAGAGAGAAGATCTCTCGCCAGGTAGTCTACCTCCCATGAGGCTGTACTCTGGAAACGCTTTGTCAGCAAGTAGGAGGTGACTTGCTTCCATGGAAGTCCCAGACTCACACAGGCAATGCCGTCCAGTGAGCCTTCATGTCTCAACATTCATTGGTCATCAGAGTCTTAGACAGGCCCAGATGTACGCAAACCATTAACAAATTCAACACAATGCTCTACCATTACATTGGATTACAGCTACTTTTTCAGTTTAGTTCCGCACCTTAGTTGATTTAGGTTTCCAACTATCAAGTTGTTGTACATTACACCTGTGTGTCATGCACCACAAGTTAAATGGAAAGTCTGTGGTAGAAATATGCTGAAATGCCTTTTATCTCAATCTGTTAATATTTTCCTGGATTCTCAACTTTGCAGCCATTTACTATGAAGTGTAGATATCAGCTGTTGTAAAGTTTCCCATGGCTTCCCATAACCAAACATCATTATGGGAGGCATTTGTCAACACCGGTCACATGCTCTCAAAAAACACTACGATTCCCAGACCTGAGGACAAGCAAAAGCAAAGATTATAGAACAGCTCTGCTCTAGAATCTTTGAGCAAAAGGGTTCTGTGCAGATACCCAAGAACGTTCCTCTCTAGCATGTGGCCTCAGGGCTGATGACTGTTTCATTTCTACAGTGAAAGGAAATGAAATGACTTTATGTACTGTTATTTTGTGCCGCTGTGGCACCATGGCCCTTCCGAGCTGTAACGATCGCAAAAGGGCCTGCTCTTATGTAACCGTGAAATAACCCCCATGCCCCAGCTAGCGAATCAACAGCCTCGGCTGTCTGCGTTGCTTTGCTTTTTCATACAACTCATGACCTCTTTGCTGGCTCTCTGCTGCCTGGTACAAAAAAGTCCCATCTCATTACTTGTTATTTCTGTATGTGGAACTAGGAGGGGTTGTGCTGGCTATTTATTTAGTAGATGTTTAACCATAAGGGTAAACTGTGGACACATTTCAATCAATGCCAATGTCGTCTTGTTAGTTTTCCATTTGAGCATGATGATGGACCCAAGGGGAGGGGGGTTATGTCATCACCCCAGGGCCTGAGCAAACCAAACTCTCTTTCACAGCGCTGCATAGGCCAGCGGAGGCCATAATTCCACTTTATGTACATATATGTTTATAAACTCCAACCAGTTAACCGAAACATTCATTAACCCAAAATAGTAATTTGATTGCTTTTTGGCAGTGCAGCTTCTAAAATGTACTCATTATACTACACTGTAATTTTTTCAGCAGTTATTGAAAGCAAGATGGAGTATCTGACTTATGGGATTCAAAGGGCCTGCTGTCGTCTTGTACGTCCTGGGGCCAGGAGTTAATACCTAACACATATCCAAGAGTGTTTAAAAAGAGAAAAAGAACCATGTCCGTGTCTATATCATATTTACCCATGTCAGAAAGGATCAAACTAAAATGCTTTGCAGCATGTATATTTTGTAATATATTGACAGAGTATGTGAAAATAAGAAATGATTCTGTCATTTATGACCTGAGACATACTGTACCATCTTGATAGAGCACTTTTTTGAACCCCTGCCTAAATGAAGGCTTCTGTCGGTGCATAATCTTAAGCTGGGCTTTACAGCAGCACCTCAGCTCCCAGTGAGACACTGGTGGACAAGCATCAAGCGGAGGCCATAATGACCCCGATAGGAGCAAGTGTCCACACCCAGACCGCCAAGGCCCACACACTGTCAGCCCTCAGAGAGAGGGGCCGAGAGACTTGGACAAGGAGGTGTTATTGGAGCAGGCCCAGGGCCATTATGGCAACGGAAAAGGATAGCTGGGAGAGTACGTAATGGCAGGTGTCCGGATCATAGCGCAGCATGTCCGCCTAGCTGCCAACAATTTCTGAAATGAGGCAAACTATTAGAAAAGAGATGCACGCTGAGTTGAACAGTGAGAGACACTATTCTTAGGGCCTGCTCGCATGGATATTGGCTGTGAAACTGGAGAGTGTGGGATCCGTGGCCGGACAATGCTGTGGTCCAGGCAATCATCCTCCCCTCAGATCTTCCACGGGGCAGCCACCCCTGGGGCCCGTGACATCATCCGCATGTCTGTTCTGGGCGCGTGGCCTGAGGGGAGTGCTTTTCAACACTTCCTTCTCTCGCCCTCTGGTGTGCCGCCGCCGCCGCCAACGCGCTCAACCACCCTGCCCGCCCGCCGTGCTCGCCTTCAGATGGAGCAGACGGTGAAGCGATGAGATCACAGAGAGGACTCCGTTAACAGCGCCGACCCTGCGGGGGAGGAGAGCAGGCCTCTCTCCCTGGGGATCAGTGACCTACTCATTGAAGTGGCATTACACAGAGTGACATACTGTACATCAGCGTTGCCCCTGGAGACATCGCGTCTTGCTGCCTTCTGCGGCCCTGGGATGAATGGGGAAGAGGGATATTTGGGGCACGCCATTATTATGTGAAGTGGAGCCTTGATTAAAGGAGAGTAAATGACGGTGTTTGTGCAGAGCTTTTGTTGCCAGGGACTGATGTGATGGCACACATCTGACAGAGCAGAGCGCATGGCGCCGCAGCCAATAGGTCCGATGTCAGTGTCCTGGAGTCATCCAGAGGGAAGCGATGAGAGAATGGAACAAACACTAAGAACAGGGATGGGAGGTCAGACAGATTATACATTGTTTTTATTGTTAACCACACAAACAGGCCAATCAGGCCTTTTACTGTTGACTTGTGACTGTGGAAATACCTGTTTCACAACATAGTCCTAAATAGATGCATGCAACGATGCAGCGCTGTAAAACATTTTAGTTTGCTACTCTGTAGTGAAGAGAAACCTAGAATGGTGGACTGAAATGGACACTTTGGGGAAGTCACTGCAGCGATGTAATTTCACTGATTTCATAGATTCAACAGATTACCACCAATATTTTCAGTATTATTCTAACAGTATTCTGACAGTTGTAGTGGTTTTGTTTCTCCATCAACCACAATATCTTGCTCCATTTGTTTGTAAAGCAGAGACAGGAGTCTACTGGCACTGTGGCATAGTTCAGTCATGGACTTCCGATTAAATGCTAAACCTAGGTTGCATTCCATATTCACTTTCACTCTGACACACTGTGCGATGAGCAGTGCTCATTAGCGCAGTAGTGGGCAAAAAAGTAATTGTTAGGACTTGGGTCACAGTTGGAAACAGTTGTTGTGTTCAGGGTTCTGTTCTGAGCAGTCAGAATGCCTTACAACGTGGCAGCAGGGATCCAGAGGCTGGGGTTGAAAATGGACTCAGATGAAGTTGCATTTTCTTCTATAATGGTAGCACAGTACAACTGGAGACCCTTCCTTATGGGCCAGACCCAGACATCATAATTCTTCATCTTCAAACATGTAGTTGATGGATGGCATTTAGTGTCAGGAGTGTTATTCATTTTATCATATTGAATTTTCACAGCCCAACTTCTGTCTCTCTTAGCTATGTGTCTATCTGTGTTTTGTGAAAGTTGTGTATACTGTATATGTTTGTGTACAGTTGATAATGTGCACCGTATTTTTACATTGCTTTTTTATATTGTATTTATCGTGTTTTCTTAATGTTCAATGTTGCACAGTCAGTGGAGTTGACTTAGTTGATGGAAACGAACAATTTCACTGTCAGTCATTTTGGCACACAATAAAATCATCTGATTATATCTGATGGCAAAGATTATAGAAGGAAATTAACCTTCATTGGGTTTCAATGATCAAAGGTATATCTCCCAAGTCAGTGAATTAAATACATGAGTACCCTATAGGCTATAAATAGCAACAATTATCCTGACATGCGATCATGTTTCAAAGATTTAGCAACTATTTTAATCTAACACAGAGGATTGCCTGCATTTACCTTAAAGTGCTTGCCAGAGATAAAAGGTAGCTCTCGTTTTACTGGCTGTTCTGTCTCATTCAGTAGCTGTGATTAAGGGCTGCTTATTAGCTTGTCCACGTTGGTCTCTGATGGTCTGCCAAAGCCCTGATGCTACTTGTGCTATATCAGCCAAATGGGTCCCATTCTTAGTCTGCTATTTTACCTCGACAAATCAGTGGGTGAACCTTAGGAAATGGCCATGACCTATATAGTATTGCAATACTGATTTGGAGTAATGTGAGACTTTGTGTGTTTTTTGTGTAAACCAGGAGAAGTCTCTGGAACCAAAGTCCCCCCTCAGAGAAAGCAAACATGCATACTCAACGTCGCTGTGCACAGGCACAATCAAAACATAAAGAAGACCATGAGGACCAACTGGCTGGAGGAGACGCGTCCCGCACACCCTTGGCCCGTGAGTGTGTTTCTCCCCAGCCCTCGGGGCAGCGAGCAGGCTACAGGCCTCCAGTTAACCCCTTGGGTCCTATCCTAAGTGGACACAAGCTTCATGCAAACAAACTGTGGCAAGCTAAAGGTCTACGCTGACCTGAGCTGGCACTGAATTTAGTACGGCAGTGCCCTCTTCTGGTTATCACACACACACACACACACACACACACACACACACACACACACACACACACATACTGACATATACACATTTATAGAAAAGACAGATACATACATACATATAAAGATAAAGCTAGTGTGCCACAGTGATGGAATGATTTATTTCATGGTATATCGGTGAATACTTTTGCAATACATAATTATAATAACGTGTCATCATAAATAAAACTTTTTATCATGTCATCTATTTTTTAAACCTCATTTTGTCACAAATTGAGGTTGAAAGAGGATCCAAAGGGAACATCTCCATCTTCAATGTTGTTCTGTAAAAAATTAGTTATTTTTATGGTATTCTAACTAGTAAATCACTCCTTCAATATCCAACTGTAAAATATCCTTTTTTCATTTTAGAGTATCTTTTTTGTATCACTGCCATCAATTACATTTAATAATTCATAGGGAGGAGCTGTTAACAGGAATGTGAAGCAGTAAAGTGTGCCATTTACAGGAAAGAGGAAAAGAATAACCAGCGACACATTTGGACATTCCTTACGCTCAGAATAAATCCATTGTTATTTAGTTTGCCCATTGTGTAAATCTAAAGTAAGGCTATTTTCTGTGAAAGTATGTTCATGTCCTCACCAACGCATCAGCGTCAATAAATACTCCTGAATAATTCTTATCAGTTAAAATGACTATCTGTCCAAAGCCTTTTTAAGACTAGGTTGTTTGTTGAAACGTGACACATTGTGTGTGCTTCTCATTTGTTAACCAAATAATCTGTGGAGAAAGCAGTGCATTACAGTTGACCACAGTTTGTCCATGTGACTGGGAACTCCAGCTTCAGTCTTTACAAATTAGCGTGCCCTCTATAGCCATTAACAGAAGCCATAAGTGTTTTGACCTGAAAAACAATGATATACATACCCAGATTTTCCCCCTCATTTAACTCTCTCTATAGCAGCTATTAAACAAGAAATAGTCAAGGAAAAAAGACAATCGATGAGACCATTAGTGAACAACAGCAGAGACAACAATGGTATGAGTGTGGAGTGGTAAGGGGCAGAGCTGGACGGGCCTCCTCTCTTGTGTCCATGGGGCTGAGGGCTGAGTGGAGGTGGTGGTGGTGGTGGTGGTGGTGGAGGGGGGAGGGATGTCCTCACGTGCTGCTCTGGCGTCCCCCATGCGCCAGAGAGATTCCTTTTGGGAGCAACACATGACGTTAGGTCTGGGGACCTCGGGGCAGCGCAGCGCAGCGCAGGCTAGCACAGCGCAGGCTAGCACAGCCCAGCATGGTCCAGGGTAGTGTTTGCGTAGCGTAGCGTAGCGCCCATGGCTCTGCGAGGGGGCCACTTGTCATTCACATGATATGGATAAGATCCCTGGCAGCCCGGTGCTGCAGCATGCCCTCTCATCTCGGGCCAAGCGGAGCGCAGCCCATCGCCGGCCAGGCCCTTTGATGCAGCTGCGTGTCCCCCATCGGCCGAGGGGAGAAGGGCGTTGAGGGCAGGAGCCAGGGCTTGGCATCCAGTTAAAAGAATGCGCAGGAGGACTGGCAGAGCAGGGCCAGAGAGATGAATATCGACAAACGATTCATGACCCCAGCGCTTATTGTTGCCTTTCTTGCAGGACCAGAGCCATAGCCGATGTCAGCAGGAGCTGAACAAGGTTCTGGAGGAAATCTCCAAGATGACCTTCATTAACAATAAGGGCTCGCTGGAGAACCTTTACGAGCTGAAATTCCCCAACTGTGACAAGGAGGGCCTGTACAATATGAAGCAGGTGAGCCTATATGCACACAGTCAGAACAGAGCCCTCTGTACACTACAAGGATTCTGTCAAATTTCAGAGTTTCTGAAACATGTCACTTATAAAACAACAAAATAAGCCATGAATGATCACATCACTAAATCAACAGGGGATATATGAGCAAGAGGACAGCTACCTGTGTCCAGTGCATCTTCTCCCAAACCTTAGTTTATAAGGAAGCAAAACCAAAACAGTGAAATGTTTCAATGGAGCTTAGAGAAAAACGAAAAAAAAAAAAAACACCACTACTTCCTCTCATGAATGGACATTTGGTCAACACAGACGCGACAGAGTCTGAGACAGGAGGTACAATGCCGTAAAAATATTTACTATCGGGCTGTAATCAGTCTGTAAGAGGAAAGTTGCTGCTTTTTTGGCACAGAAAGTTGAAACAATGGCCCACAATGAGACAGTTTAAGTTTCCTTCACTTGCGTGTCCTTGATGCAAGACCCAATTATTTTTAGCACAGGTCAAAACAATGATATGACATATCTGTATCCTGAAAGCACACCAAGTAGTCCACGTTTGGAGGTAAAAGAAGGACAGAGACCCCTGGGAGAAGTGGGCGGGATGCATTGTTTTAATGTGAAAGCTCTGTTCCCAGGGCTTAAAACACTGTACCTCACTGCTCCTGATTGTTTCGTAATCATCTTGTTCCTCTTGCAATTACAGTAACTGTCAGTTTTTGTTCTTTCTCACTGAAGGAAAAAATTGAAAGTCTGTTTTTTTTTTTGCCTATTTTGGGTCCCCACATAAGCTGTGTCCAGTTCAATTATGACCTCATTTTGGGAGCGCTCGGTGGGGGTTGCCGAGGCATGCTGTGACAAGTGGGCCACGGATGGTTGTTGTTGGAGCGCCGCTCCACCCGCTCCTCTCCCACCCATGACTGTACCAAGTGCCTCATTAACCCCTCAGAATCCTTGTTCCCACCACCTCACCGCCTCGCATAACAAACCCACCCTCCACCCCAACCCCCCCACCCCCTCCGCCTCCTCTCCTTGTGTTTCAGTGTCACATGTCCACCCACGGGCAGAGGGGCGAGTGCTGGTGCGTGGACCCTATCACGGGCGTCCAGCTCCCGTCGTCGCTCAAAGTGAGGGGGGACCCCAGCTGCAGCCAATACCTCAGCGGCCAGGAGACCAAGCCCCCCACCATCAGCGCCACTACCGCGCAGAAATAAATGTGCTCTCACAAAACCCTCCAGCCAAAACTGGAAGGGGACAGAGTCATAAGTGATTGAGTTTTAAGCATGTAAAAAATGTATGTGGTCACTGTGTTTGTGAATGTGTGTGTGTGTGTGTGTGTGTGTGTGTGTGTGTGTGTGTGTGTGTGCGTGCGTGCATGCGTATGTGGGTGTGTGTGCATGGGGGTGTGTGGGGATGTGTGAGCATGCTCTTTGTCAGTTCTATACTGTATGTGTGCACATGTGGACTGTGTGTGTATGTCTGTGTGTGCCTCTGAGTGTATTTGTGTGCGTGTGCGACTGTGCGTGTGTGTGTGTTTGTGTGTGTGTTAGTGTGCGTGCATGAGGCCGTATGTGTGCGTGTGTGGTGTGCGTCTGTGTGGTCTGTGTGTGTGTTTGCGTGTGTGTGCGTGCGATTGTATGTGTGCATGAGGCCGTATGTGTGCGTGTGTGGTGTACGTCTGTGCGCTCCGTTTGCGTGTGTGTGTTCATGTAAATGTTAAGTTCTGTAGTTAATCTTCAGTGACAGGGAGCGAGTGGAAAGTGTGACTTACCACGACACATGACAGCAAGGACGAGACAAGGAGAGCCATAGCTCTTTCCCTGATTTAAATTCAGATTTCGACTAGCTAAATTTAATATGGAGCGACTGGCGTAGTCTCCTCCTATTCATAGGTTAAGTGGCCCGTGCGACATGGGGGGCTGAGAGAATGTTGTTTTAATCTTGTGGCCGTTCCTGCATCTGGCTCAGTAGTATAGGTATTTTGGGCAGGCAGCACGGGGAGCACAGCTGCTGGCTCTCAGGCCAAGTTCCAGTCCTATTTATTCAAGCTTTCTTTTTTGGAGGCTCGGCAAATGTGTGCTTTGAACTTGTGAATTCTGTACAGCCTCTTTTAATACATTGATAGATGAATAAAATGGAAATAAATAAATAATAAAAAGAGAGATTGTTTCCCCAACTGCAGAAATAGCTTATTTTTGGGGTCTTCTTTTTTTTCCTTCAATGAGCTATCCATCTCTATCTCTCCCAGGCGTTTCAAGAATACCTCTGTTTTCTTAAAGCTCCCATTGCCATGGATCTCAGCATGCATTCTCTCTCGATCCCCTCCTCCCCTGTCTTTCTCCTCCCCTTCTTTCTCTCCCTCCCTCTCTTTCTCTCCCTCCCTCCCTCCCTCCCTCTCTCTCCTTCCCCCTGTGATAGCAGTGTGAGCACTGTGTCCTTGCTTCATCACACAGCATTCATACTGTAGGTTTGAAGTGCTAGACGGAACGGAAGCTGATAGAAAGAGAGAGAAGGGAAGAGTGAGTGAGAGAGAGGCAACGCTAAGGGCACTGGTGGTAGCTGGAAGGTTGTCTGTTCTCTCTCATTCGATCGGGCTCTCCATCCATCCAGAGCCATGTGTTTGTTGAGCCCAGAAGCCTGTGGTTTTGGGTACTGCGGAGCAAGGGGGGGGGGGGGGGGGGGGGGTTGAGTGTTCATTGGTTACTAATGAAGTGCTGACAGAGGGCAAGGTAGGACACAGGGCTGGCACTGACAAATGTGATATTAAGTGGGTTAAGTGCCTATAAATAAACACAGGTTTGCAAATGTATGTCTACAGTGCCTCTGGGTTGCACCTAGCCTCTGTGGATCTCCCTAAAGGGAGTGAAGGATCTGCTGGAGGTGGGGGTGGGTGGATGCATGATTGCAGCTCTATGGAAGGATGCCAAGCGGTTCACAGGTTGAATGAGTTTGCTGAAGGTGCTCTGTCAGCAGATTTTATCCACCTGGTGTGATCGCAGGATCTTTTGACAGATCTGTGCAGCTATGCTCACAGTCTTTCTGACGCCTATAGTTAAACACATATGTGAATATGCCAGCAATGGACACAAGACCTTTTGCAAAGAGTCACTGATCAAAGGTACTTGGATACCAGTTGACAATGACTTATTTTATTTATGTAATACAGATACAGCTGCAAGTGGCAATAATTGGGGTCCAGTCTGGTCCTGTTATATGACCCCTATATCTTTGTACAACCTCTCCCTGACAGTATCATTCATTATATGATACAATGAGTTTGGCCTACTTTAAAAACAATGGAAAAGTCAAACCTTGTAGTTTCTGTGCATATTTACTTGCCATAGGGGTCTGAGGAAGGTGGGAATGTTGATACAGAGTAATTGTGTGTTCTTTTGTATGTACGTGTGTGTGTGTCTGTGTGTGTGTGTGTGTGTGTGTCTGTGTGTGTGTGTGTATCTGTGTGTGTGTGTGTGTGTTTGTGTGTAGGACTAACTATGTCTTTGAGTATTTGAATGCATATTATTTGAGGCCTTTCAGTATGTGTTATCTGAGAGTGTTGCATAGCCTGTATGAATGTGTGTGTGTCTGTGTGAAAGAGAGGGAGAGGGAGAGCAGGAGTGTGGGCTGTGCAGGAGATGCAGCTCCAGTTCCTGGAGCCTGGGAGACGGAAAGGATGAGTGTTTACCATCTGCTGTAGTGTAAAACTGTCAAAGCCCGTCTCTGTGTTTGGAGAGTGTCACACAAGTGACCAGGGGAATTTCTTAAGCAAATCAGAACGTCTTGTGCCCTGCCAACTAGTCATGTGCCCCATCCAGCCAGCCCTCACCCCCATTTTCATTTGTGTGTGTGTGTGTGTGTTATCACAGGGCACCACCACACAAACACACACCTTCAGTTATATGTGCCCTGTGCCTTTTATCTCCATTGAAACAACCACAAACAGCTTGTACCTTGTTACAAAAAGTGGGACATCGTAAATACATGGGGACACAAAAAGTTATTTGGTATTTTAACGTCTGTGATAAACTTCAGCACAATTAAATATATATTACCCCTCAGATCTGTGCCTCATTTGTTTTTACACATCCGTCCGACTTACGGCTTGACTGTGGAAAAGGCCCATCTTCAGTCCAGTTCTCGTTGATGTTCAAGAGCACCAAAGCCATTGGCTCAGCTGGACACTTCAGAGCCAATGGGTATTTTTTATTCTCTGCACTAAATTCACATCATTCTAACTTCAGACTTTCATTGCCCATGAACAAGGCCCACCCTTAAAGGGTGGGGGGGGGGGTGGGCAATGGAGACTGGCTAGTGTAGCCAAGGTCAGTATATCTCTTGTAAACCCATCACTTTAGGTTTTGATATAGTTTCCTCATGTAGACAACATTTTTCACATAAAATGATAGAAGTTATGAGAAGAACTTGTTCTTTGAAGAATATGAAGATGAGCTGTATTTTTGTTGTGAGTAGATGTAGCCATCCATAGTTGTAGTCCTAATTATGTAATAAAAGGGGCATGAATGCTTTGAAGTCCTAAGTGTAGTTGTCAGCTTCTTTGAAGAGAATAGTAATTGTCATGTTCACTACCTCACAAATCAAATCCTCTACACATGTTCCTCCCTGAGTCTGGTCCACTTCCCTGTCCTTGATCTGCCTATTTTGTGAATGAATACCTCTGCATCCCAGGCCAAGTGGCAGCTCTCTCTCTCTCTCTCCCTGTTTCACCACATCTGGATTTTGTAAAAGTGTTCAGTGAGCAGCCATCCTAGGGAGGACTTCACCTTGGCATCCCGCTTGGCGCCGTCCTCTTCCTCCTGGTGAGCAAACACCCAACATTTCAATGCGACATGCCCAGGAAACGCACACACACACACACACACACACACACACACCTCTGATGGTTTCCACCTTCCGCATTATTTTGTGCCAGGGCCGCACTGGCTGACTGTCTAGTGTCAGCACAGACTATGTATTTATGATCGCACGTTCAGTATGCTCTGTAAACGTTGGAGCCGGCCAAGATGAGACGGCCATTCCATCCGTTCTTGCAGTAAAGTCGGTATGCTGTTGTTGAAATGTCCATGCTGAGTCGTTGGCTTCCAAAGCCAATATTGTGCTCCCCGGAGGTTAGCCCAGCTCGGACCTTTAGTCAGTGATAAAGGAATGATTTCCATGACATGGCCCTGTGTAATATGTGGAGTGGCTCCACTTCCTGGCTATTTTGAATGGGGAGTTAGTCCCCCTTGTGTCAGTCAGTGTTCACCCTTGATGTTCAAACCCATGGTAAATGACTTCCTTGTTCCTGTGCAATCTCTTTGACTCCTGTTGAAAACCAGGTGACTAGCCTCTGGGTAGGGCTTTCATGCAATATGTCTTCATCCCAAATCAACCCAGATCCGGTGACATTTAGTTCCTTCTAGAACATGTTGATATTTCTATGTCACTAGTTTTATCAGGGAAGTATATACACAAGAGTATATAATGTGTGAGTACTGTTCCTCTAAAGATATGTTGTTAGATCTCTTTCACTATTAACTGTGGATTGGATACTGGATGATTGACCATGAACATACTGTATCCTGTATTGACCTTATGTTGAGTGTACAGTATGATAATGTTCTACAGCTATCTACAGCTATGAATGTTTCCAAGGCTTCCAATGTTTCCAGCCACTCGGTTAACTCTGACAGTCATAAATTTGCATAATGTATCTGTTTGGGTGATGAGTTTATGTCAGGGAAATTGTTCTGTGTGTGTCTAATTTGACTATGTCAGCCTGGGTATGCTGAGATTACATGTGTGACGCAGTATTTTTTCCTCACCTAGCTGTGTGCATGTGCACGTCAGTATTTGCGGAACAAAAACAAATGACAAAAAACTGTAAGGAAAACAATTCACTACATTGTTAAATGAATACATAACTTTATTTAAATAAATGCTTTGTCATAACAAAAAAGACAAAGGTTAAAAGAGTACATAAATTACAAGTTGAATAAATATTACACAGTGATATTCACTTTCTTAATAATTTGAGATTTTTTTTGTTTTGTATCATTAAGAATTCCAAATGCTGAACATTTCCACGGTCCTCCTGCCACAAATGGGTCATTTATCATGCCAGTTTATGCAGTATGCTGTGGTGATCAAACATCATGTCAAAACTCAACCGGAAAATAAAACTGTTATGCATTCAGAAAACCAAGCTGTAGTTACTGTATACTGTTGCTGTGATTATTGCATTAGTCTAACCAGAGGGCAGGTTTCAGAATCTGACTGAGGCACCAATAGGATTTCAAACATATAGCATATAGAGACTGTAAGGAAGTAGAGGATCTTTGTTCACGCCTAAAAATTTTTTTCCCAACTAGTGACTATCTTTTACCTTTAGAATTAGGATTATTAATTCTCTTGCTAGTCCATGTTCTAAGACACAGAATTGGTAAAAATATCATAATAGTTGATTCAGTGGATTTTGGCCTATTTTAGGCTAAGTTAACATCTACCTGTGCTTGCCTCTCAGATTCTGAAGTCCTCTCAGTCGTCTACCCTGCTAGCTGCATCTACTGTGTTGTGTTGTGTGAACCCCCCAAAATGAATGAGGGGTGGTTGGTGAGGCCCTGAACGTGATCACTGCCCACAGCGCTCACCTTCTCTCCCTCTCCCCGACTGGCACTGAGGCTCATTGTCTATAGGCTGTGTGAGAGTGGAGTGGATGGATGAACTGAATACGGCTCTCCCTAACGGTCATTGTTCTAGGTCTCAGGCTCGGGCCACATAGCCCCTGTCAAAGATACTGTGGGAGCGGTAGCTCCGTCAAGGTCACGCTACTGTTCCTCTACCTGAACATGAGTTGAATGCAGTTGTTGTTGACAGGACTACAGAAAAAGGGGCATAATGTGGCAATAACTTAGTTATGATGCCGTTTAAGTGCAAGCTGCTTTTTCTTTAATAAATGGGGATGGGGGCGCAATTTGTTGCTCAGGACCTGGACAGCATCCATATACTTAAATTCGCCTTGTGGTTGTTGCATGAAGACCATTTCAGAAACCTTTTGTGCAAGCTACATGTCTTCACTTTCAGACACCCAGAGGGCATTTGGATGTATGACCGTGCAACCACTACAAAAACAAAAAATCCCTTGGCCACTACAGATATATGAGCTGTACTCATCGCTTTCCTCCTCCCTCTCTTACTTTCTTTTCATTCTTTCACTCACTCTCTTTCTTTCCACTATGAGCTCATTAGATGGGATTTTGGTAGCACGCTAGGGGCAGGCTCGGAAGAGCAGCTCCACTTGCTAAATCCCATTGTTTTGAAGCATGAACACTTGGGCTCTGAAATCGGATCTGCGCACAACGACAGTGGCTGGGAATGGCTTTTCTGTCTCCTTTCCACTGAGAAAATCAGCAAGAGCTTAACATTGACACAATGTCATTCGTGGTTGACGTATATGATGATTGTAAAATGAAAAAGTATTGTTTTTCTTCAGCTAGTACACATAACATTTGCACAATCAACATTTCAGCTTATTCTCAACAGAAAGCAAGAGAGAGACAGAAGAGTGCCCACACGTTTGCACTGTTTGTGACAAAGGCCTCTCCTTCCGTCTCTGCCTCAGCCACAGCACAGGAGGATTTAAAGAGAGCGTGTAGCTTTGAGACAAAAACAAAGTCGATATAATATTCATTGTACGTCTCTGTATCTGAGGTCCCTCGTCAGTACAAAAGGGTTTGCCTGCTTTGTCCCCTTGGCTTCTGTGTAATGTTCACGTCACTATTCAAATGTATTTGCATGTAGAAAGGCACTGAGACTCGCATACAGACTCACATAAAACTACACATCAGCTGACCCTGTAGTAAATGTGCCCTTTGTTTTAACGATGCCCCTTTAGGAGAAAAGAAAAGAAACAAGAAAGGGGGAAAAAGAACACAGTCTTGTAAAACAACTCATGTTGAATTACAGTCTAGACAAGTCGTCTAAAGTGGATAACCATTTTGGGATGTGGCATACGAGCAAATTGGGAGGAAAGTGGCTAGAGGTGAACTGACTGCATGGTTCACTGCCTTGTCATTTGAATACCCTTGGATTCAAACGACTAGGGTCGCTTTGTGACAGGTTGAATAAAACGATGCAAATTGTTTACAGGCTAAAATACACAAGTCCTTTCCAAGCGCCAGTATACTGTATTTTGTTGTTAAAACATTCATTAATCTAAAGTTAAAGGTAATATACCAAGATTACACCTATTTCAGTGTCAGGGAACTTGGTTTAGATACATGGCTCAAAAGTGGGCAGTCATTACTTCACTGAAGGCAATTAAAACAGCACAAAAATAAAAAAATAAAAATACAAGACTGCACCTCAAACACCAAAAAACAGAGGGTGGAGTTAGTCCTGACTGGTGAACATCTGCCTGTATCATGCACCTTAACAAAACCTGAAAAAGCAGGAACGTGAAATTGATGTGACTTTAATGATGGTTCATAGAAAGAATTTTGGTGCTGGCAGTAAGGCCAAAGATGGGTAAACATCTGTCACATACCTCTTGTCACCAATAACCACCTCTACAGGCCAATACTGCCTTAATGCCCAAAATACAGAAGGAAAGAGGGTACTGGTGCCCTACGGGTATGGTATCAAGTCAAATCATGGATTCAATCTACAGAATATGCCATGACATCAGTCCACCAACAGGAGCAGCAATCTCTGTTTACCTCTGTCACATAGCATGGCAGCGTCTGTATACATAGGCACAGTTGGCATATTAGGCTAGCTACAGAGTCATGGAGCCACTTAAACAGGTTTGTCGGACACAATTTGATTCTTATACTTTTCACTCCCTGAAACACACGGTGAACAGGCAAGTATGAGTACCTCTCTGAAGCCAGGGAACTCTGCCACATACACTGTGACAGGAAGAAAATAGAGGACATTCTTTCATAAAAGGCTCTCTCTCTCTTGCTCAACCTTTCTTTCACAATCAAACACATACAAACATACATACACACACAAAATATGCTCATACACACATTCACACAAATGTACACTGAACTTGGTGAAGTTACACATTTCCAAGCAGGTTCTCCTATAATAAGTGCTCTGACAGGACCAAATACCCAGATAGAGATGACTGTATCAGCAGATCCCTATTGTGTGTTTTTTTTCTTTTGGAAAACAAACAAACAAAAAACAGCTCTTCCAATAGTGAAATTCTTTGCTATCTCTTCTGACACCTCAACAACAATAGATGTAAAAAAAAACAAGATAGCCCTGTTAATAACAAACATGCCATATATTCTTTTCTGTCTTATGTTAACTTTAAACAAAATGGTATGGTGCTCAAACCCCAGCTTCTATAAAAAATATATAATTGCATGTATATATTTTTATTTATTTATTTATTTATTTTGCTGGGACCCAGCTTCTAGCAGGGGATTCCTTAATAGCGAGAGAGAGAGAAAGACTCTGACTTGCTGGGTCCCGTGAGTTAGAGATGAGCGCTCAGAATTCCTGTGTCGTTTTTTCCTGCTTTTTCATTTTTCGTTATTGTTCTGTTCTGTTTTTCGTTTACTTTGATTTTTGTTTTGCTTAGTATCACAATCTCAAAGTGACTGGCGGGTGAACAGGTGGGAAGGAAAGAAGAAGGTGGGCCCTAGGGTCAGGTGATCTGGGAGCGGGACAACTCCTCACTCGTTGTTGTTGTTGCTGTTCTCCAGGTCCTTGCACTGGATGTTGCCTCCGCTGTAGTCGGTTCCTGGCAGCTGCACCCCGTATTTGTCCACACACCAGCAGATGCCTCGTTTCCGGCCACGGGAGGGCTTGCACTGAGAGCGGAGGAGGGGGGAGGGACAAGGACAAAGACAAGGGGTTAGAAGGAAACTTTCACACAAAAAAACACACCAAACACCCAACAAAAGGCCTAGGTTTCACAAGGCACTGCACTTGTGTGTGTGTGTCGGGGGGGGGGTTGTGTAGTTGTGCTGGAGGGAGATATGCCATGGTTCCTGCACACAGCTGACTGCAAATGCTCTCACCTGCTTTCGCTTAAAGAAGCCCTTTCTGTCACAGTTGGGGAGATAGAGGGACAGAGCCATGACACGTGAAGTGTCCTTCATGCTCTGAATAATCCCGTCCAGCTTTCTTCTGCACGGACCCTGTGGGAACCAAGACACAGTGAGTTACATCACAACACTAAAGCCAGTAACCCAGGACCCAACCACTCCTGCTCTACTTACATATTCTGGTTCATGCTTGTCAATGGGAAGTGGTGAGTAGTTTGTCTGGCCCAGGGACCTCTGCTTCTCCTCCTTCTTCTTCCTGTCCTTATGCAAAGCTATGACCTTCTTGCTGTTGATCATGTCTTGTTTATGCAGGGGGGCTTTGGCCTGATGCATCTGGTCCTCGGTCATGTCTGTCTTAATCGTGTCCTCATGTTCTTTGGACTCACGATCTGCAACACACATAAAAATGGGGCAACAAGGTTAGCGTCATATGCTAGTTCCCTACATCACTTTTACAAAACTTGTGACAAATCATGACTGTTGCACACTGTGACTCTATGTGCATTCATACTCTTTTGTCCAAATGCCTAATTGGAGCCTGAAGACAAACATAAAACCAACTGCTTTCCCACCAAATGTTTCCCTTGCATTTGTTTATGGAGGGGGAGCAGGATCAACAGCTGATGACCCTCCCCTTCCCTCTCCTCACAAAACCCCAAACCCCTAATGAAACTCAAACAAGCAAAGCCATGCATGACTTAGCTAATTATCATATACATGTAAACAGCTTCTGCACCATTAAGATCTCCACTCAAGTGAAATATTGAGTTAAATAAAATAGACTAGGGTAAAATACACAGGCCACATGTAAGACAAAGTTAAACGGGATGTAAGGAATGTATTGCACATCCTGTGTAATGCCATAATGAGTAGAAATCTGCCCTACATTAGAGAAATCATTACACAAACTGAAGTAGCTCATATTACTGAGTCACCTCAGGGGTTTAGTGCTAAATCATCTAAGCTCCTCCACTCATTTCATAATAAGAGACTGGTCTGACTACTTTTTTCTTGTAGAAAATAGAAACTAGCTATTCAAAGGCCCTTTTTCTGCATTAGACCATATTTGGACCCTTTGAAGCCACGGTTACCATAGCACCATGGCAACCACATGCTTACTTTGAAATGAAAAAATCCATGGCTAGATAGTGGGGCGATACCTTCTAAAATATACAAAGGTTTATCTGCAGCTTGGATCTAATCATTGAATCATTGGCAAGGTTTTGGTTGCTGAAATAAAACCCTAATATCCACTGCCACTAGGCATAAAACAGGTCTGTGCAAGAATGTGTCTGATTGTTACACTTCAGTTCTTAGTAATTGTGAGTGAATCATGTCCTCGTGCTCTTTGGACTCACAATCTGCAACACCTCAGTCATTGTGAGCGAATCAGTGCAGTGCTTCCCACTGTATGAACTGTTTAGTTCAATATGCTGATGCTGTGCTCTGCCTTGTGAGTACTGTGGTGCAGGCTTATTGAACTCAAGAAGACAGACACCAAGCAAATTACACTGACAACTTGTAGAACTTCAGAGACAAAAGCTAACTAGCATGCCAAACAGCATTTTATATGGGTGTAGGTCCTCCATTGGCACTGCTATACTAAAATATTACCCACAACAAATCATCTGACTTGATTCATAAAATCACATAAGTTATAATTGCCTAAAGTTTCACATCAAACAATGTGATACTCAGCAGGGTCACAGTACCAAAGTCAAAAGTCTGGTAACGTGACAACTTCAGTGGCTTCAGTAGCAATGTAAAGAAAAGAGATTTAATACCCCCAGTTGGAGGTTTTTAGAATCAGTGTGGACGACAGCCACTTTCCCCCGAGTTTTTAATGTATAGTAAGCACAGACATAATTGAGGAACCTGCCAGACCGAGAGCTGTTGATGGTGCCAGTGGATGCCTGTGGTTATATTTATCCAGTAAGGAAATCCAACTGTATAGCAGTCAGGAGATGGAGTAAGGGTCAGATGTTCGGGTGAGCATGTGCCAAGTATTGTTGAGAACACGGCCATGGGATCTTGTGGGACAGCTGAGGGGACAATTAAAAATAATGGAGCAAACCACTTACACTCCACCTTTTGATATGGACTTGCAGACAGGAGAGGGGTATTATCAGCGGTCCGGTGTTGAAAGGGTCTGAGACAGAAGACATGGGCACATGAGGGAGGGGTGATTACTGGAATTGGGTTCCTGGCTTCTGGTTGTCTCTTTGAAATTAATCTCGCAACTCATGACTTGGCAGAGTGCAATTTCTGCACAGATACCTAGAATTTCCCTGTAACTCTCTTCAGCTGATGGGGCTATAAAGGTCTTTAAATAAGTGTGGCAAATGCATGCCTGAAGGGGATGGGGGTCTGTATTTAGGTTCTCAACAGAAAACCTAAACCATTTATTTCATCCTACAGACATGCCTTTCTTAATCAAGAGGTCCGGATGTTTTACATGGTTTTTTGAAGTGCAGTACTGATTAAGGTCACTTAGTTCACACAAGGGGACACAAGCAGCCTCTGTCCACTCTCAAGGCCTAGACAGTGGTCACAGCAAATCTTTATGGTGTGTTTTAGTCCTGCAAGTCAATGTCATGTAGGCTGAGTATACTCTGTTTAATTCAATATTGCACAAAGTGTTGCCTAAGCCCATTTGTAGACAATGGAGCTCCTCTTTTTTGGAAACATCAAATCCATCTTTTCTGAGCCAAAGCTCTTCAATATGAGGACAAAACTCACTTTTTCCATGTGCTGGGTCCCCGGCTTGTAAAGAAGGCTTAGCAGGACTGTGTTTAACATCTGAAACACTGCCAAGACTCGGAGCAAGGCCAATTGAGTGGTATCACGTGCAGCCCTCTATTCAAATGAGCTTTTGGAATGAAAGCTAAAGAGGTATTGGTGTCTCTCCCCTTGGTCTTGCTGAAGTTTTCATTAAGACGAGAGGACCTGAGTAGGCAAAGGAGGTGCATCTGATATGGCTCTCTTTAATTATTAATATGTGTACTGCACAATTATACTTCATGAATATCCCAAGTTTCTTGCAGCCCGAGGGCTAATAAGGAAAGCCAACCCATCCTTCTTTCAACCATTTCTTTCCTCCAGTCCACTGATCTCAAGCAAATAAAAGACAGAATAGAAGGAGATGATATAAAGGTGTTAGTAAAATGCTTCTGTATCATTTGCTCTGCTGGCTTACTGACTGACTTACTGGCTCATGCAGTTTACACATTCTTTGCACATAGATGGCTCAACTGAAAAGCACTTAAATTACAGCTATTCAAGCTAAACACACACTAGTGCAACACAACATGAGAATTAACTCACATTCCATTATTGAATGAAATAGCTGTTCAGGATTTCTCCAAGACTATCTGGCGGCATGACCACATAGCATTTCTTTTGGCATTACATGATGTGTTCAAGCTTCTGACTGACCACGCTGCAGCTTGATTCTAGTTAATATTTTAAGCCTGGACTCAATCCATGGCATGATTGCGCTACTGAGGCACTGCAGCATGAAAGTGCAACTGCAAGAGGAGATGGGTAGACCAAAGTAATATATCAATGTTTTATTTTTGCTGACTGACATCAGAAAATGGATGAAACCAAACACATTTCCCAGCTGATAAAATGTATCAGAGACCATTTTGGAATCTTTTGGAGAGTTAAAGTGGGTATTAGATCCAGCTGCTGGGGTATGGTGAGACCCAGCATGAACAGTGTCATTTTGGGTAGATACCATCATACGTAAGGGACTTTTTGTGGAGCTTTTGTAACAGAAACATTACAAAATCAAACCATTAGGGCTCCAAAACCCACATGCAGGAGCATTATTGTTGCCTGTTTAGGACTATGTGGCTAGAAACCGCTGGCCAATAGCAGTTGCCATATCATGCCTTCAAATGAACAATACAAAGGTCTAATCAACGAGGAGTGTTTCTATATCCAAAGTAGGAGAAAAATAGCATTGCCGTTCGTGTTATAAATAAGCACTTGTTCTTGAAAAATGCTGAAGGCAAGAGCTTCATGCTTTTCTTGCATCTGTTATGGGAGGCACACCTCTTCCTAAATGCAACAGCAAATACACAGCAGATGAAAGCCTTTGCTATACAGCACAATCCTAATTTTGGTCTGAGGTCTCACCGACAAGTTTTGAGTTTTGAAAAACCACACCACCAGATGCTGCCTTTCCAATGATTTTTACCACCTCAAAACAATTGCTGGGTGTGACATGACTGGCTCTTGGCACAAGGGCAACTGTGCTGGATAGTGTTGAAACCCCTCTCTCCATTGGTGTCTTGACGCCATCCAAAACCTGAGGCACAGAACTGAGCCACAACTGAACTGCTGCAGGCTAGAAATTAGGATCCTTTTGTTCTTGCTCTGCATAGACTGCAATGAAACATGACACTTGCACCCCCCCCCCCTTCTCTCTCTCTCTTTCTTTTCTTGAAATACATGACAGGGGTTTTCAACAGACTGGAATCTTCCATTTGGCCACATTGTATAACCATGCTCCCTATAATATCTGTCAACTGAAATGCATTCTAAGAACCTGTAGATGACACAAATGGTGATGGTGGCATTGGGGTAATGGAGTCTAAACTGGTTTGGTAAGGCAACACATGTTCCCATTTAAAGCTCAGCATGAGGATGTCACTGCCTCAGAATCACATGTTCCTGCCAGAGGAGACTACTGTGTGAGCTGATTTTCTCCACAGCTGTTACCCACAGGCCTCCCAGTTGTCAGTGACAAATACATGCAACATAGATTGTAGTAAAGCTTTATTGGAGGAATCATTCAAGCATGCCAAATGGGTTTTTTTGCTTGCATAATTCACTGGAGGGTGGTTGGCTGCATGATTTGTGGACAGTATCATAGTTCAGACTTGAGACACAGTCTAAAGGTAAGGCCAATATTGCCAACACTTGGGATGAAGTTCATGTTAAAAGATTGCAGCTCCAATTCAACGTGCCACTGCATATGTGGTTTGCATGCAAACTAACTGTTTCCCTGCATCTTCACATCTGACCACACCTACTTCCTGAAGTGGTTGCAACCTCCCGAAGGCAGACTGTTAGATGATAAGACCTCTATGCAACAATATATCATTATTCAGGAGCCTGTGATCTGTTGCATTTGCTGACACAAATCTAAAACTTCATCCACGGGCCAAGACCTTGTGATCTATGAGCAATACAGTATTACCTAATCTAAATTCCTGAAGGTGAATTCAGATCTATCATGTTTTAATAAAACCTATAGATGTGTAATTAGCTGTGCAACAGTGAAAGTCACAAAAACAACTTTTTGTTTTTGATGTTTTTCTGGCTCTCACACAAGGTACTTTTTATCTTTGCTATGTTTACAAGGCACAACATACTTGCTCATGCGCAAGTCAACTGTTGTAAATTTGGAGCATCTCTTGAATCATTTATTTTTTTGAATCTTGGCAAGGAGCAATCTGTTCAGACACAACATAGGGCTCTTTCACAAGCTTGTGGATCTGCTGGCAACCCCTGTGGGACTCTGATGGTCCATGCCACACAAATAATCCTCTGCAAAAAGTCCATTTTTTATAATGAGTGCAGAATGTAATTCTCACTCATACAAATCAAACGTTACCCAGTTAAGCACATGACAAAACATGGTACTACCAGAAGAGCCACAGCCAAATCAGCTCTCAGTAGCATAGTAGAGGAGAGGTCCATTTAAAATGTCCAATTTCAGTCCACAGTGTGCATTTATGGTATGGTTTGAAATTACTTTATTAGAATAAGAATATGGGTAGCACACAGTAGATGGCAGCCTTTCAACCCTGTGTGGTCATGGACACTTGACCTCTCTCTCTGTGTCTGCCTTACCCAGCTGGTGAAACCAAGCTGAAACTAAATACTATGGTCGACGAGAAGTGCCCGTCTAAATCCATCCAGAGCCTGGCAGAGGGCTCTTCAGAGAACGGCTCCCAAAGTATTCTGCTGAATCACTGTGTCGCGACTCAGTGCCCACTGCAATACCAGGCACGCCGGAAGAGAAGCTCTAATTACTTCTTGACTTCAAGGGAAACATCATGATTCTGACAGAGAAATAACCCTAAAAGTATGCACCAGTGTCAAACTCTAAATCTACTGTATGGTGATGCTATTCGGCATTGATGTATTTGTCATTTGTTTAGAATGCTGTGTAGGTCTACGTCTTCTATTTTCAGAACAATGCCTGTAGAGTAGGCTGAATTCCATTCATGCTGTTTCATGGATTGATGTTGCCCTAGGGAGGTACATAGGGGGCTGGGAGGTGTACAGTTTGCTGTGAGAATATCAGAATATATGGAGGTTTTATTTTGAAATCTGAAAACACTCACTTCAATTAGGTTATATCAATATAATGAACTGTATGCAGCTAGCAAAACATTACATGAAGTGACTTCTAATAAAGAGAAGCTGATTCAAACTCTCAGTGCACCATTTAGTTTACCTCAAAGCGTTTATCACCCTCCCTCCCCTTGCATCTGATCTATGAACAGTAGCCTAGTCTACACCCACAAATAAACTGTAAACCCCATTTCAAGCCGGCTACGATCCACTATGCAGATACTTTAAATACTCTACTTTGCACAGGACCGTATAACAAATGGACAACTGCACTCTGTAGTTGTCTAACATGAATGGCTCAATGAAAGATGTTCCTCCCTGGTACCAGTCTATGTTCACATCAAATCCTTTTATGTTTCAAAATACGATGCACATGAGGACGGAAAGTGGACAGGGGAAATGTACCCATCCAAAGTCAATCGGGCTTGTGAAATGAACTAAAAAAAAACACATAAGCTATCACCGCTTCGTTGAAATGTCGTGAGGGACTTCTGTGGTATCAGGTAGACTTCGCAACAACATGCGCGTCAAAACAAAACAAAAACAAGAATGAACGATCTCAAATGTGTAGGCTACTGTAATCCACCCTGGCTTCACAAAACTACTCCACACAATCAACCATACAGTTATTCATTCACGTGCGGGCTACAACACACGCGCGAGTCGAGGCGAAACAGAAGACAGCACGAAAAGAAACTAGCACATAAGACGGTACTTTGGCCCGCCATGAATAATACAACTCGACTCTGTGCGTCATTATTGTTTTGCCGGCCGGCTATCATATTAATGTTGTGAAGACCAAGATACAGAGTTACAATGTAGCCTACGATTCGCTTTCAACGCTGCCCTTCAAACAAGTCTTGAAACTCGATTTGTAATGTTAGGGTTATAATAAACGTTATGTACCAACACTTGTAGGCTACTGTCGTAATAACAGTTCTCTGGCCATTAATGTCTCTCAAGGTAGGCTATTCAGATGCGGTCGCCTGTCCTTAGCCTATAATATTCAATCGTTCTCACAAAACATGACTATAGGCTATTGCAGTATGAAATGAAAAGGGACGTTCCACCACTCACCTATCGGGGGATGGAGAGGCTTGTATCCTTTTTCATTTGTGCACACTCCTCTACCGTGAAGAAGGGCGTGAAGAGGCTTCTCTTCACCGTTCCGTGGCAAGCACCGGAGCCCATGTGTGCATGTTCCGGTGTAAACGCCGCACGCCTGACCTTCCGAGAGAGCGCAGGTCAGGCAGCAGCCGCAGCCCGGCTCCTTCACCAGCTCGCAGCCGACAGGCACTGGAGGGCACATGGAGAGCGCCTTCTGATCACAGGGCTCGCAAGGGACATACGAGCAGTAGCACCGGGACAAACCCAAGAAAAATGTAACCACCACGAAAAAATTGTGTATCATCTTCTTGTCTTTTTTCTTTACTTCCGATAAAAAATTAAGCGCCAGTGATTTGTTCAAAATGCTCGGGTCATCAGACTCACTCAGGTCATCAGACTATAAAAATACCGTTGAGTCAAAAAGATCCAAACTGCTGAAATACCGCACTGTGAGACTTCTAAAAGAAGCGTGAAATATTCTGTTTTTGAAAACATCCAATTAACAGGTAAAACTGAGCAAAAATCTAAATTGGGCTTTCTGCTACAAAAACATTGCCTCTTTATTATTATTTAAGATTTGTCCGGCATGTGCAATGCAATTTGGATGCGCTCAAAAATCTGGTCTTTTCCCCCTTTGAAACCGATTCCAATACTTTCCCCTCTGGAGAAGTTTCTGAGCAGACTGATCAACTTCAGAGCAGGCTTGCCTTTTTAAAAACAGCCAAACCCAAACCCCTAACTATGAATAAGCCAAATTGCGGTGAAGGGAGGCGCACTTGTTTCTGGCAGAGCGCCAGCCTTTTTTTTTTTAAGCTATAGGTCTCTCCAGTCTTTCATGTCGCAGCCTAAGTGATCCCAACCAACCGACGAAATCTTGATAAAAATATGATGGCAAATGTGAGAAAAGTAAATTGGTTGTAGACCACAGCTAAAGTTATATGCTTTTTAGCGGCGGTCAATAGCTGTTAGAGTGCTGTATCAACACGCGCACATACCACATTCATCTGGCTCCGTCTCTTTGCGTGGAAGAGCAACCCGCTCTAACTATTCCACTCATACGTTGCGATGTAGTAGGATACCTGCTATATAGGTGTTTAAGGGTGTTTGAAAAGTGTGTCTTAAACCACAGATCAGTAAGTTTAGACCTCACGCAGATTTCCGGAGGAGCTTTCTGTAAAGGCATAGAATAAGGAACTGTGATGCGTAGACTAGGCTATGTGTAAAACATGAATTCTTCAATATTGTCTAGACAGCATAGACCGTATTAGATGCAGTGTGGTAGCTCATATTTTATCTGAATATTAATCTCTTACCACAGTTCATTGTGGAATAGCTTGGTATATGCAAGTGGAATTATGGAGCATGTTACCCCCCATTTGTCATTTGTAGCACTGTTGGAGCAGCATGTACTAAGGATGGAGGCAGCTATTACATGACAGCTTGGGGATGACAGCCAACACCCAACATTCAGTCCATTCTAAGATGAACGAGATCCCTTTTGTTTTACACTAAATCCAAGTACAGTGTATAAACCTTTAACCATTTAGTGGATTTAGTAGTTTAATCAATTCTTGGTTGCTTATTATCAGTGGCACATTTTTTACATATAGCCTAAAGGAGGTGTGTGTGTGTGCGTGTGTATGTGTGTGTGTGTGTGTGTGTGTGTGTGTGTGTGTGTGTGGGTGTGTGTGTGTGTGTGTGATATTTGCTTGTGCTTATGTGATGTTTGACTGGTAAGTCACAAATCTTTTTAAAATGTTTTCTCTCAAATTCTATAAACATATTCCATCTTTTACCTTGAAGTGTAACTTTCACTCTCAGTTATTACCTATGTCATCTTCTATCTGTGTTATCTTCAAATATATGTACTTGTCAAAGATATTTTTTCATAATTTTGAAAATATTCAGATAAAATATGTTGTTGTTTTTTAAGTTTAATATATTAGATTGTACTTTCCATATGTTCTGTTAGTTGCTAATCAATATTTTGATCACTCATCACTGAGTCAATTTCACATTGGCCACTAGAAGGAGCTGTTAACAATGACAAAAGCTCCTGGAAAAGCCAGCAATAATGCAGAACTCTCCATTTGCAACACTTTATTTGAACTGTTGTATGTTTTTTGCATGGTGTGTAGGTTTTCATGAAAAAAAAATATTTTCAAGATGGTTTGTCTCCGTGGGGCAGGAAGCATCCACTAATTCTATGTTTGCTTCCATATTACCTGTCCCAGAAGCGACAACATACTGTATGTGATCCTTTATTCTTTACACTGTGTGTACCACTTGTAATCCAGACCATTACAGCGGCTGTGAACTAGTATGCTTTTAAGTGTTGGGTTTGTTTGCATCTGGAGAGAGTTCAATCCTTGGTGTCCTCAATTGATTGTCCCTTGGATTGAGACAAAGAAACACACACAAACTTGTATACGTGGAACTTGTCACAATCAGCTGTAAGCCACTGCACCTCGTTTCCAACTACCTCCCAGTAATTAAAAATGTCAGATCACGCTGGTCAATAATGTTTTCTTTACCTGGGAAAGAAAATAAACTTGCTCACAGCATAGCTGACAAGAGGTCTCTGGAAACACACTGGAAACATTATATCCTTGCTAATTAGGAGATGAACTGCCACATAGCTTTGGTCCTGATTTGCAACCATCAATGTTCTTTGTAGAATGTTTTATTTTATGATGTTGTTCAATTCACTGAAATGAAATGGGATAATTTGAATGAATATTTTCTAAAATGTATTTTAATTGACATATTTTTTCTAAAAAGAATCAACTGAATCAAAAGCATTGGCAAAAGTGAATACCTTATCTCTTTTTAGGCAATTCTGAGCAATGGATCTTTCCCTCTGAAATATGAGAACTTGTGAAAGCTCTGAAATAAGAAAACTTATTCCTTATTTAATATGATGCAGCAGCATTTTAATTCCTTTCATTCCACTTGTCTTATCACTGTCTGAATATTTTGTCTTTTTATTTTATTATGAAATTATGTCAAATGAGCATCCTGTGTGGCAATAGGCTGATCTTTCAAAGTTTCAGTATTTACTTGTTTAAGAAGTAATAAGGTCTACTGTTTTTTTTTTATCTATGTGTCATCGGTAATAATAGATTATTTGTTTTTAAACCCTATGTAACCCTAATAACCAGACGGTATGAGTGCAAAAGTCAATGTCAAATCTGATTGTGAAACAGGCTTTCATTTATACGTAACAACAATGCCTTATAATGACAGATATTGTTTGTTTTTTGTCTGGAAACTTGTGGGTGTTTTGAATCACAAGACCAATAGTGAATAGCAACAATGAAAGAGGCCAACCTCCACAGCACTCCCTGTAACAAATTGAGTCTTCACAAGCTGTTAACATTTGACTTGATTCATGAACCTTGGTTTTATTTTTTAAATTCCACACATATTGTGAAAACATGCATTAAAGAAAATCAATTTCTCTTTTGACTCTCTTTGAAGGTCAACAATAGCCTTACAGTCAGTTTCGTTTATCTTGACACGAAGTTAAATACAACATTTTGACTGTGACAAAACATTTAGGAAAACGTTCAACAGGCTAGCCTGTCAATCAGTGCCAACACAAAAACTAAACAGATGTACTTTCTCAAGGAGGCTTGTCTTTACTTTGCTTCAATATTGAGTCAATAATGAGCCAGGATGCCCTCTGCATGATGCACACAAAATACACAGAAATAGGTTGAATGTTTTGCATTTGCTCTCAATGAAAAAGAAAGAGGCCAATGGCTGAAGTTTCAGGTATCAAGTCGTAGTCTCTCTAGGGATTACAATTAAAAAAAAAAATCTTAAAACTACTTTGTGTTTTGAACTCAATCTGAGATTAGAAAGAAAGAATAAATAATTAGTCAAGCACGTACAGTAAAAGAATTACACATATTAATATAAATGAGTCATGAACCTTAGTCTGTTGATGAAGCTATAAAACCCATCACACACACACACTTTTTTGTATAGATTACAAACCATGTCCCCACTTTGCGAAGTGTCATCATACACTGACTCAACTGACAGTTTATTAGTGTTCTACAAACCTCAATGGCAGCAGAATGTTTGAGAAAACTAGCAATGACACAAGGAGTCATTCAGACTGTAATGACCTGATCAGGAAAACTGGGACTATGATGCTAAAATGTTTTCATTCATAAAAACACATTGAACTAAATTCTGTTGCAAATTCAGATATGGCTAGGGAGCAATGTGACATGTATAGAACACAGAATTTTAATTTTATGAAGACTGGGTTCTCCATATGGGACATCTGGGATATTTATGGATAGGTTATGAGGCCTGCAATATAAGACATACAGTAAACTTATAGAGCAGATGAATCTTAGAGCACATTTGAATTTACAAGTAGGTCCTTCTGGTCTCCCTCCCATTCAAACTGCTTTCCAAATTCCAAAAACCGAGGAACCAATCACAACTGCTAATCTGGCATGGGGTGGGCTTTACACAATGACAGATAGAAGAGTACAGTTTGTAAACAGCCAATGGCTGCTGATGGTGTATGACAAAGACATGTATTTACTTTGAAAATGAGAAAACAACTACACTTTCATTTACAAGGTGTGCTTGATGTACTTATTAAAGGATTTGGTAAGAGTTTAATTCCGGCGATTTTTCACATAGATTGCTGTTTCTTGATAACCTGAATCTCGCCAGATGAATTTCGTTCTGCCTAGATCCACTCATCCATCTGGGACCAATCCATTGGAGTGTTGCTTCAGAAGGCTGGGCCTAATCAAAAAAGGCTTGCATATGATTGAATAAGCCACTTGTCCGTCATCTATTGACGTGCTACTTCAACCACTCACATCGAAGCCAACCCGTGACGCTGATAACAGTCTCACAGTCGCTTCTACGCTATGTCACATCTATGAAACTCCCGCCCTGCGTCCTGATTGGCTCTACCCTACAATCTCGTGCTGAAATCACTCTCAATGGAAGAGGTCCCAGATGGATGTGAGTGAAGCTAGGCGGAGCTAAGCGGAACGAAATTCATCTGGCGAATGTCAGGTTAGTTTCTTGAGGCAGAGACTTTCTAATGAGGAGACACAGCACTCAAAAAATCCTCCATAGAAATGCATGGGGCTAGTTTGTAACGCCAATATGGCCGTTGTCTACACATATCACACCCCTTCCTCGGCAAAACGTCGACATGTGAATACATTGAGCCAATCATGTGGTGTGATGTGAATACATTGAGCCAATCATATGGTGTGTTGTGAAGACATCGTGCCAATCATGTGTTGTGAACTCGCAGCTGGAGCAAGATTGGTGTCGTGAAGCCTTGGTCACGCGCATTTCTGCCGAACAGGATGCTCGATGAGTGCCCAAAAAGCGTTGCAATATGGCCGCCGAGTGGAGGGACTTGCCTAAAAGGACTTTGCTTGAGGTCACCGAGTACTGTTGGTACAAAAAAAATCGGTTATACCTAGCTCAAGTTGCTGCATTCAACAGACAGGCAGCTACAGTGCTACAATCTGGGGGCATGAACATGGGGGCTCATGAACATTCCCCCAGAGCTTAGCACTCTAGCTGCCCAGTAGCTCTAGCTAGTCCAGCTAGGTACAACCGATTGTTTTCAGGTTTTTTCGTATAGACAGTACTAAACCTAACTAAGAGATCTATGCGAAAAATCACACCTTGGAAATCAAAAGTGGACTGCGAGTGACCAAACACATTTGAATTTCTATTATGTCATATTCTATTGTGAGCAAATATTTTTGGTACTTTAATGATAAACTGTACAGTACAGTAAACAACAGATGTTTGAGGTTAGAATTAGGTTAAAAGTTCAGGATGGAGGTCAAACAATCACAATATCCCTCAAATTTTAACATTATGTCTTAAGAACTATCAGTATTAGAACTGTGATCGGCACAGAATGCCACCGACTATGTTGAATATATGCACAGATGTAATTAAATAAAAGTTCAAAACACTGTGAGTTTATTTCATTTAGTTAATGATCCTCTTTTTCAGAACTCAGATTCCAACCAAAAGATATGTGATAAAAAGTAATTGATGAGCTCATGATTGAATAAAAACATGTGGAAACACACACAACAATATAAGACAAGTAATCTGACTTTAATGTAAAGAAAAGTAAGGCTTCCTTTGTCGTACACTCCTCTCACCAATTTATTTTGGTCCTTGTCCACTTTACAGACTCCCATTATCTAATGTCAGTCTTCCACCTCCCTAGAGACAGTGCAGTGACTACATAGGCCTACTACAAAACATAAACATAAGATACAGCATGCTCTATTAAAGTGTTTGTTTTAAGTTTACATCATAAACTTGGCATTAAAACAGATCTAGTTACTAAGAAGATAAATGTGAAAGCTGCTTTGACATTTCAATAGCCCATGACCATCCATAACAAGAGGGCTCAGTAGCAGTAAGGAAATCTCAAAACCCCCCAAAAAGTTCCTCTGATAAGCAGCAACAACAACAGTAACCTTTTTTGTTGATTTTCTGAGCATAGGCCTTAACCTTGAAAAGTTGCCAGTTGTTACCTAAAAATAACACTGAAAACTGAAACAAACTTGGCTTATCAGCAGTTCAAGTCAGACAGTGAAGCTTTTGTTGAACTGTTACGCCGAAGGAGGGGGCAGAGAAAGTGTTTTGTGCTGCTATCTTAATTAATAAATTGGCACTAGTCCAAGCTGTATTTCTTTGAGTCTGCTGAACCACTGTGCTCTTCTGTGCCTTTAATGTCTAAATGACTTGCCAGCTTGTTTCAGTGCTCATGCTGGCTCTTTTTTCTCCACCATTGTCACCCACCCAGCTCTGAGGAACTGATGCATGTTTGACATGCCCTGCTGTCATTCAGTGTCGTCACTATTTAAACGCAATAGCTTTTTCTTCCTCTGGCAATCTGTCTTCTTTGACAGCACTCAGGCTGAAACTATGCAGTGAGTGCACCATAATGGTGGTATTGTTGAAGACTGTGTTCTCTCTTTCAGAAAGGTAGTTGTGCTTTGACCACAACTGGGGCTAAACAGCAGTACACTGGGCTTTCTCTCAGCGGCCAGGCCAGATATAATGAAGGGATTTCTCTTGTGCCATCCAGTAACAATGGCCTGCAGAAGACCACATTTTCCTAAAAAACTAAATGAAAGTTGTTACCAATCAAAAATGTGCAAATTACACCCAAATTGTGCTTGGAAGGGTTCCTAGGGGAGATTTTCCCTCATCTTCAGTTAAAAGGTCAGTTCAAATTAAATTTCTGTGTCCACAATGGTGGAGAGATCGGGCCAGAGTGGACAGAGAGGCTTTTCAGGGATATGCAATTAAGCAGTAAATTACACTGAGGCTTCTGAAAGGAAGGAAGAGGGCCTTCATTTTCCAAACCACCTTATAAGATAGCTTTACTTTCTTAGTGTTAGCCCACAACTTTGGCACAGCCAAATGATATTCTTGCCATGGTTTGTGCATTCTTAGAAAGGTCCAAAGCAGTAGAAATGATGGATAAGTACTTGTTACATTTCTCGTATCAGATAGGAGCAACTAATTATCTGATTAAGTCCATTAATTACCTTATGGGTAACAACAAAACTATATGTTGTTATAGATGCTGAACTACAGTCTTAAAAGTACTCTGAGAATATAACTTCTAATCCTAAAATGTTAGTAGTCCTATTAGAAGACCAGTTATTGTTTTTTGTCTGACAAAATGACAAGTGAGGTGTTGATCTGCCTAATGCAAAGCACTGAGCCAACCTTAGTGTCAATGCCGCTCATATGATGTCAGACCCTACTATAGGGGTGCATGCAGGCTGGGCCTCCATATTATCTTTTGATGTCACAGTGGAATGTTAAAGTATGACAATGAGATGAACCTTCAGAGCACACCAGCAGAAACCCCTGCTGCCCCATACAGAAAAGAGTTAAAAGCCCTGGCCACCGGCTCTCCATGCTGAGATGGGAGGGTGAGGCCAGTCTATAGTTGGCAGATGCTGAGATGTAGAAAGGCCTTAACTTTATTTGGCTGGCCTGAAACATCCTTTTTGTTTGCTTTTGCACAGTGGGGGGACTTGTAAGAGTCGGTGAAACAAGCTGCATTACAGCTGATCTAAGGCACGATAGCCTGCTCTTGAGTGACCTGCTTCGTAAGGGAAAGGGATTTTTTGGTCTTGTCCACTGTAGCCATGGCCACTGATGTTTGTAAGATCACCTTTTTTGGTGCCAATGAATTTTGGCATGTTCTCACATTAAGTTAGCAGTATCCATGGTAAAACCAAAGATCCTTAATATACAAAGATAAAGCAGCACAGGCTTCTACAATGGAATGAACGATCTCAAAATGTGTAGGCTACTGTAATCCACCCTGGCTTCACAAAACTACTCCATACAATCACCCATACAGTTATTCATACACGCGCGAGTCGAGGTGAAACAGAAGACAGCACGAAAAGAAACTAGCACATAAGATGGTACTTTGGCCCGCCATGAATAATACAACTCGACTCTGTGCGTCATTATTGTTTTGCCGGCCGGCTATCATATTAATGTTGTCTCGCTTTATCAACCGTCTCTGGTAAAGCATTTTTGTTACCATGGTGATGTCACAATTGTAGGAGTTAAATGCTTCTGACATCATGCCTCAAGACGTTCTCATGAAATAACACTTAGCTTGGAGCACCTTTCATCAGGTTGTCAAAGCCCTGATGATCAGTATACTGTACAATACGCTGCAGTGGTGGAAACACAGTGTGGTATGGCTATGTAATGTGTGCCCCTTCCTTCACTGGGCACTGGGCCTGATTACATGACACATGGCTAATCGGGTGGACTGCTGTAGTTGCCAGGAGAGGCTGAAAGTTTTTATTTCAATGCCAGGTGCCCTTTGAGACATGGCCAGGTCCATTGTTAGACCAGGCTGCAATGGCTCTATCCAGCAGCATGTGTCTCTCTTGTATGGGGTTTTACATAGTTTGCAACCCCCTCACACCCCCACCCTCTTTCACGGAGGCTTTCAAATCCCTATTTTTGTGTCTGTCCTCTTGTGCTAGTGCCAAAACAAGCATAGTGGAACACTGAGGTCAACATTTCAGAGGAGCTATGACTTCAGTTTAAGAGTCTGGAAAAGGTAGGCACTGGATCATAATTGAAATGTATGTTGTGCTCAAAGTATACATGAGTGCATTAGTGCCATATCCCCACAGATTTACAGCATGCACTGGATGATCTCTCATCTCAGTTTACCATTCTTTCATTGCCTTGCTCTCCATTATGTCGTCCTACTTAGCTTTGACTTTGATACAATGCTCCACTCTGAAGAAATGAACACTTATTGGCACGGACCAAGGGTTTTCTGTGGAAACTAGGAAAAGTGATCTGCATTCTTGTAACTACATTCTTGTGAGTTTGCAAGTTGTCCATGGAGAATAGGAAACCATGATTAAAAAGTGATATCTGGACTCAAGTAATTGGTTATTAGCTTTGATTGATGGTGCTAAAATTACTTTTCTAATCCTCAATTTGCAGTTCTATTCAGTTTGTAATGTAGCTTAGATAAATACTAAATGAAAACATATTTTTAGCAACAGTGTACCGTCATGGACATCCTCCCGTGGGCTTGTAAACTTTTTTAGGAACTTTAAGGAAATTTAGGAATACTAAACACTACTAAACGCCTACGCAGAGTCAATTTAACTGGGTGCAATCAAAACATTCATAGTAAATAAACGTGGCCCATCTGGTTGCAGCCCTGGTGTTGACATTATTGAGTCAGAAATGGTTGAGTATGGCCGGGATGTCTTGGATTGTTTACAGCGCATCTGTTCCCTCTCAGAACTGAACTGTTGTGAAAGATTTATGTTTCAGACCTGACATTAGCAAAGCTTGTGATGAGTTGCCATGGAGCTTCCAATTAGTGGTTACACATACAGTAATCTACCCCCAGATATGGAAAGATAATGGATTTCGTCCATAGTTAAATCACTGTAGGAATTAGGATGAAGGCCAATATTCCATCCAACTATTACAACATTTTTAATAGGCTGGAGCAAACCTAAATAGTTTTGACAGACCATAGAGAGAGGACATCACTGGCCAGTTAGACAGATTCCTAAATAGAGAAACCAAAAAAAAAGTTTATCTAAGTGAAAAATATCAGGAGATTATTTGTTTATTTTAAATGGACGTGTAATTGTGCATATTGAAAATGATAACAACTACAACCTGACTACTCCCTCTGTCCATGTCAAACAAGATTTTATAAAGTGTCCTAAACAAACAGATTAGTTTCACCTGGACACTAATTAGGCTGCCTGTTGAGTGGTTTCAGGGAGGCTTTTCCAATTCTCCCTGCTACTGCTCAGTTCTGGAGCTTTAAATAATGAGGCCTTTTGTGTCCCATTACTCCCCAAGCCATCACAGAACAAGTCCCTGCAGTTTAGCCCTGCTGACAGCGGCCATGTGCTGAGGTCCATCTGAATTGGCTCCTTTGGGCTGTGGCTAAATCCTCTCAGGGGGATAAAACAATCTTGACGGCATTAAGGTTATTTGACCATCAGTGACATTATCCAGCGGATCTGGCTTTAGGAAAGCCTCAAGGACATTACTGATGAGAGTTTCCATTGTTGCCAATGGCCCTGGTATCTTTCAGGGGCTTGGTCCTGTCCCCCTATCAGCGTTTTGCTCTGAGGGCCCCTTGCATTACATGAGTGTTGTTGTTGTATGTCAACGTCTGGCCAGGAGACACTATCTGGCAAGGGCTTTGACTATATTCAGCAGGCAGTTGATAACCTATGACATTACTGTTTCCACATCACCTTGAAGTCATTTAGAAGGTCAAGACACAGGCCTTTAGCACATTAGACCTTAAACCTCACCATTCAGTATTTCTACTCCAGACCCATGGCTCCAAATGACCACATTGCAGTAACCATTAAAGGAGAATTCCGGTGTGATTTTGATCTAAAGTGTGTTGAAACATGATACCGACCGTCTCATAGCTTATCTCGGCTTGTCCCCTGCACTCAGAAATCTGGCGCTAGTTAGCCAATGCTACCAACAGTTTTTCGTTGGGGGTGCCTTGGGCATCGGCCTAGCCATGCAAATAAATCACTGGAATGCATGGATTCAGTTGCTTCCAGTAGCAGCAACTGGAATCCATGCATTTCCACGGAATTATTTTTGGAATCCCTTATCTTTGGAATCCCTTATCATACCTGTTCATTCGTACTCGTCGCTCGACTTATCGTGACTAAATTCAAGATGGCGTCGAACTATAAAATTCCTTAAGGTACTGTCTGTATGAATCGTCTTGTAAATAAACTACCAGTGCTTTTTCGAAGTTCTCAATGTCTCGTTTTAAATGTCAAGGCCCTTGGAAGTCTACCAATGAAGTATGGAGCTACTTTGAGCCTCGTAAATTGTGTAAAACAGTGATTTATTTGCATGGCTAGGCCGATGCCCGAGGCACCCCCAACGTTGGTAAAAACTGTTGGTAGCATTGGCTAACTAGCCAGATTTCTGAGTGCAGGGGAAAAGCCGAGGTGAGCTATGAGACATACGTTCACACAGTGATGTGTGTGAGTACAGTAATCAGACATCAGTAGCCATCAGACTTCACTGTGAATTTACCTTTTTTCACTTTCTGATGGCTTGGAGATATTTGAATGCTTTTGGGACAGCTTCTTGGACTGATTCATATAAACTTTGTAATAACGTGTTTGTATTTACAGGTGCTAACACATCACCTATAAATGTGCTCCTTCAATGCAGATCACATACTAGATTTACATATGATTGTTTTTTTTTCTATGTTTGCTTGTTGAAACTTCATAGCATTTGCAAAACATTTATTCTAACATGTGCGATGGCAGGCTCCACCACAACCCAGGTTTGTGGTATGCATAGTCACGATCAAGTGTGATGACTAGTGCAGGTTTTTGAGCAGTCACAGCAGATGTTTGCTTCATCTCTTACGCATGGTTGCACTGAAGTTTTGTGTGTACTTTCAGATAATGGGTATTTCATAAGTTGGTCATATGTCGTGCAGGAGGTCTTCCCAGTGTTACCAAAAAACAATACCCACATCCACACTCCTCTGCTCGTGAGCTGACATTTGAAGATTTATCACCTGCAAACAGACTCTCACCAAATGAACCTCTTGGTCCCCCCGAGCCCTCGGGATATAATACACTGCCTGTGCTTGGACTGAAGGATCAAAGGCATCAAAGGAGAGGACACAAAGGTCCTCATTCTTTCCTCCTCTCTGTCCATTGAGTGCTAACTTTTATGTTCTGTGGCTGTGTATTCTGCATTCATCAGTGTCGTAATATCGTTTAAAATTTTTTACAGCGTTATAGCGGGGCCTCCGCAGATGGTTTTTGGCCACTTGACAGATGTCTCAGCTCAGGCATCTTGCTGGTAAATAGGCAGCGACGTAGGGGCAATGTGAGTCAACGAAAAAGTGCTGATGCGCTTCTTTTCTTTTTTCTTCTTTGCAGAAAAGGATGAGAGTCACTCTGCCCGTAAAATGAGTCAGCAATCCATTAAACTCTTGAGTTTTCATGTCACTGTTTAAGAGTGTCTTTTATATTGTTCCTTCTGCAGTCATAAGCTGAGGTTTTGGATCTGCAGGCCTTTTATAGTTGTTGTTTCAGAACTGTTGGTAGTGGTTTTTTTTTTGGGGGGGGGGGGTGGTACAAAATTGCAGTTGGCCACCACAATGAAGTAATATTATTTCTCTCAAGTGTTTAAAACAGAGAGGGAAGACATTTTGTTTTTGAACAAAGTTCAAAATATCATTCCAACAAAGTCCATGCACCCAGAGCTGTGAGAACCTACGGTACTAATCCAAAGCTAATTATAAGAGTAAAACTGAACATGAATGTTTTTATCCTAATCTAAAAACCATTTGTGCATGCAATAATAGTTTAATTTTTCATCATATTTTTCTTAAAGACTTTTAATATTTTTTATGTGTGCACTGTACTTCTATTTCATGAATTATATCTCTGCCTTTCATACAGTATATGCATTTCAGTATGTATGTGTGTGTGTGCCAAAGTGAATATATGAGCCTCCATGAGGTAAGATCAGCCGTCACATTGGCCCACTAGCCTGCACAGCAGTGACAGAGGATACAGACAATTAGCAGCTAAAGGAGTATCACTGTGCGTGATGTCATTGAGTGGACGTGTCCAGTTCAATTACTGCTCTCGGGGTGTTTGCTTATGGGGATGTGTTCCTTCCACTTTGGAGGAGGTCCACAGGGGGAGGTGGCAAGCAGGTACCATGAGGCAATGGCAGGGCTGAAATTAATACGATTATCCATCGTGATCTTGTTTGGGAGAGAAAAGTTGTCATCTTTCATGATATTGCATTGCAAGTGAGGGCTTACAGTATCCGATTATGTTTCCTCTCTGCACTAGATCATCTTTTATGACACAATATTGATGCAGAAAACATATGAACAAAGCTTTCTGGAGAGGGTGCGTTTCAGCCGTGTGTGGTTGCAGGTCATGCCAAAATCCTCATTACGTCTGCGTATGAGGATTTCAAAATTAGCTCAGAAGATTTCCCCCTCACAGTTACAACACTTCCTCCAACGCACACTGCTCTCATTCGCTCATCTGGTCTCCTCTTCACCATCTGGTTGAAAAATGTACTCGCACATTATCTGACACGTGCAGCACGGAGGCCTGGGATATTGTACCTCGTCCTATGAAAATGTTAACCTTTTTGTCTGTGGTTTTTTATGGTGGTCCAGTTCAATAAGCAGAGGATCGGTATCTGACTAGATGGAGGGACAAGGGAAAGGAAAACAAACATTGTCGGAGATGGACAGCCCACTGCCCAGCTTTTTTCCCTCTGTGACAAGCATGGGGTATGTGGGTGCAGTATGCAGTGTCTGGGCAGAGCGCAGGCTAAAACATGCCAGGATAAAATCTCCTCGCGAGGGAGGACAGGAGAGGAAGCCGTGAAGATAAGCAGACACGTCAGTGAAAACATTGGCCAGGTCTTCCACTCCGTAGCCATGCAACCCCCCATCCCACCCTCCTTTCCAAGTGTAGTTGGCAACATCAGCGTGTTGGGGCTACGCGAAACGTGAAGTCTGATAGGGATGGCAATCTCCATCAGATAACAACGTCCTGGTTGAGACACGCTGCCACTGGAGCTCGAGAAAGGTGAGCCGGTGCGACACGGTGTGACACTCACACAGACGCCACCCGGGCCTCTCACTTTCCCTCAAGTCCCCAGTCCTGCCCCTGATCACGGAGTGACCTCCAGGATCACCATCACAGCATCCACACCAGCACTATAACACTCTCCACACCAGCATTTGTTTGGCGGTCCATTTGGGCTGAGGCGGTGAACTAACAGACAGGTGTGCAATTGTCACTACAGAAATATGAACGCGGAGTTAAGTTCCAGTACATAAATGCTAATGGTGTTGTGTGATGAAGCTCATATGGACCCTTTCAAGAGAGTTCCATTATCAGCATCATAGTTGGCCCCACAAGACTTCCTTTTGAACATTCCATATGTTATCTTAATGCAGAGGAAGTAGATTGGGGCCCAAATAGAACGTTCAAGCATTGTTTTTGTTTTGATTGTTGAAAGGGTCTATAATGGGGCATGGTTGGTGATGGATTGTTCATCACACTGCCAATAATAGCATTACTGGGTGAAACATTTCTGTATTCAGATGGCAGAGAAAGACAGTTACAAAAGATTAGAGTAACTGTAGCTATATTTTTTTCCACCTCAAGGCATGTCAGAGAACAAATACTGTTGAACATCAGTATGTTAGGCTACCTTCTGCCCAAACACGCAGACGGATGTTTTACAGTGATTGTCTTTCGTGTCATTCTTTCACAAGTCAGGCGCCACTGGATTGAGTTTCTTCATTTTGAAGCAGATACGCCTGCACTGACAAATCACAGACTAAAATGTCACAATTGCTCAATAAATGGGGAGAACACAATCCCCATTGTGTCTTAGACACTGAGGTTTCAGAACAATGGTTGTGTAGTGAAATCCAGTGGTGTTCATTTTCACATATATTCAAATAAGTATTGAGTTGCAAATGATAGTGATCTTCATGGTGATTTTCCAGTAACTGATGAAGGAAAAAATTCACAGCAGAAATGGCACATTCTGGTTACAGAAAAACCTTGAAAGAAACAGTGTGCATACAAAAGCGTGTTAAAGGCATTATGAAATAAAGACTTAATCTGACGTCATAGATAACTACAATGAATGAATTAGTTGTAGGTATCCAATGAACATTTAAAATGTAGAATAACAATATGTTGGATTGTTTAAAGAAATACATGAGGTGTATTGTTTTAAGCAATAGGTGGTTTCATTTTGCAATCAATGAGAAAATTAGCCATCATCTCACAACTGAGATTGGTAATAGTAGGTAACAGTAGTTTTACATTTCTTTTCTAAAGTGTTCACACACTTAAACTGCTGCCCACCATGGTTTCACCATGTGCCTTTGAGATATTTGCATCCCTAAATGGTACCTGACAGGCATATGTAATGTTTATGACATCAGGCTGATGTGTTCCATATTGGTGGGGAAATGTGATGGTGGAAAAGTGAGCCCAGTGTTTTTGGCGTGGTGGAGTCTTCACACTGATGCAAAGAGCTTGATACTCCCAAAGAGTGGATGTGCTAACCAACCCTTCCCATACAGAGAGAGGTATCCAAAGTCTAAGACGTGTGTAAAGGTGGGGTGGAGTTTGGGGGTGGGAGGGTGAGTCTGTGGGGGGATGCACCCCTGGCACTGGGAGTGATAAGACTGAAGAGGACAGTTGCCAAGGAAATGACGACTATCCCCACTGCTGACCTTTTGTGAGTCATAGCCGATACTGGAAACAATAACGGAAATATCAGTATTAAATGTTAAGTGCCGCGTTCATCCACAATGGCTGAGGAAAAGTTTCCATGTTGTCCTCTCCGGCAATGTAAATGAAACTGACAACTCCTTGTTATTGTTCTAGGAGAGGGAGTGTGTTCATGGTGATGAAACACGTCTAGAACAGTGTTGTCTTTAATCATGCTCACATTGACATTCCACACGTTGTCTCATAAACAGATGACACGGGGAGTCATGTTTGAAAATCCACATTCTATTTTTTCCTCCACCCCTGCGAATCCCCACAGAGTGACGTTGCTGACTTCAAAATGTTACAGTACAGTAAGCCACAACATTTCAGAATTGTTTTCTGCATTGCTGGACTCTCCATCTCAATTCATTAAGCTGAGAGCTCTACTATATGGCTAAAGTATTTGTTAGTGTCTTGATCTGGGGTTAAATAGCTTGCTATACACCAGGGTTTTCTTCCATCTCAATAAAAAAAAATATTGTACAGCATTTGAGAGCAAAGACATATGGCCCATATTTGTTGAATTTATGATTCAAAGTCCTGATGGACAATGTCCAGCTATTGAAGGAATCAAATGTTTTCTGGACTGTACTTCTCTCATGTCCTCCATGTGGGATACTTCTTCCAAATTGTATCCAGTACACTTGCAGTGTTCTCTTTACCATAACCTTGGCATGCCTCATGGATGTGGCCTTTTCAGGACAAATGTGTCTCCCTCAGGCCTTATATCCATTTTTGGTAACACTTTACGGTAAGGGCACATGAATTAACATGAATTCATCAGAGATGACAAACGTACTCACTTCCCGTATAGTAGAAGTACAGATACTTGTGTTAAAAGTAGAAGTACTGATTTAACTTCTTTACTCAAGTAAAAGTAACAAAGTACAGGCTTGGAAATGTACTTAAAGTATAAAAGTAAAAGTAGTCTTGCGAATGACAACTATTTTTTATGCAACGGTAGCCTACTTGGACCACACAAATGTTACGTTACGAGTGCAAGAGTGCCTGTCTCTCTTTTTAAATCTTCCCCTTAACAGTTCAATTTGATCATGCCATGGCTGCCCATACTACTACGTAACGTTACTGCCATCAAGCTGCAATGATTTGCCGCCCAAGTGAATGAATGCCGTCCAAATCTGTCGAGTCGTCTTGTAGTTTGTTATATGTATATAGGCTACTTATATTTACCCTTTCTGCTGTAAGTGCATGTTGTGTGTAATGTCTGTATGCTACTGAGACCTTGAATTTCCCCTTGGGGATCAATAAAGTATCTATCTATCTATCTATCTATCTATCTATCTATCTAGTGATGGTCAAGTGCAGCGTATATTCCCATCCAATTAGATTGAATTCAGTATTGATGACGCAAAAAATAATAACGGTAACTCCACTGAAATTATTTGAAACTAAAGTAACGAGCAGTTTTGTAAAATGTATGTAAGGAGTAGAAAGTACCGATATTTGTGTTAAATTGTAAGGAGTAAAAGTAAAAGTCGGCACAAAAATAAATAGTAAAGTAAAAATATCTGAAAAATCTACTTGAGTACAGTAAGTATTTGTACTTTGTTACTTCCCATCTCTGGAATTCATGCATGAATGCATTGAATGCAATGAAGTAATTTATGCAGTACTTCATTCCTTTATATCTTATGAATTATCAGGAATTGACATGACCTCATGCATGCAACACATCAACTAAGACATTAGGTACGATGGTTACATCATTATGATTTATGATTTCTTAAGCCTGATCATCATGATTACATGAATTAAAGGTTAATTGCTCATGAGTTTATCATGTCTGTGGCTCCTCAACTAAAGTGGTGAATAATGATGTGTTTAGACAACTGCAAAATTGTGTTCAAATCAGAATTTGCAGTGATGACCACATTTTTGGCAGAAAAATAAATAATCAGGATCATGCTTAATAAATCATAATTCATAATGATGTGCCCACCGTACCTAATGCTTTAGGTGATTTGCTGTTCATGTACAGTATGAGGTCACAAATGACAGACTATGAACTCATTCATGAGATATTAAGGAATGAAGTAATACATAAATAATTAATTAACTAATGCATGAATTCATGGTAATTCATGTACCCTTACTATAAATTATTACCCATTGTTTGCATAGTTTATACCCAATTTGTTTTTTTGCTGTTTCCTTTTTAATATTTTCTCCTATCTTTTTAACATGTCAAGGTATGTTCATGATATCTCTGCAGCTTTACAATACATGTTGTAGACTAAACTCCAGTGTCATTTTCTGTTCAAACCTGATATCTAAACCCATCACTGAACACATGGTTTCAAGTTTAAATTTTAAACGCAGAATTTAACCACATGAATTCCAATAGAATTTTCAACTTTTTGCCTGAAATTGCACTGTGCCTATTTACAAGGGCATTGTTCCCACCTCTTTTGGGGCCTACCATTAAATGTTTGACCTCTATAGAAAGCTGAGAACCTGTAGTGTTCGTAGGAAACAGTCAAAATAACTGTGTGATGTACTGACACAGAGTAACAGAGGCTAGAATATAGTTTTTTCTTTCTGCCGGATTACAAGCATCTCTGAACTGACCACATTTAAGCCCTCTAGGAAACACAACTGAGCCCTAGCACCAGGTCTTGTGAAGCTGTGTGCAAAAGTAGATCAATATAGAATGAAAATGAGTGCTTTAGACCATTTTCTGTCAAGGTATGCTCATGTGTTTTGTAAAATGCCTATGGTAACTCCCCATAGGACGTTTGGTTATCCAAAATGCATACTGACAATCAAATGCTTACTGCACATGAACCCCTTTGTGTAGAAGCATAATCCTGGTCTCAAATGAAAGGTAAAAAGAGTAAAATATGTTACAATATTCGCCTTGTCCTTGCTGAGATGTTTATCGCTGTGTACCCACCAATGTGTACTTTTTATGTTTATGATGTTTAGAAGATTCTTCATCACCTTCCTTCACCATCATCCATTTGCATGTCCTTATCTTGTCCTAACTGTAGATATGTTTATTTCCAAATTCAGTTTTAAATCATGCACGTCATCTGGTTTATAGATTAAAATCAGTTGTTTTCCTCCAGACTTGGAGTGAGGGTCACAGCCAGAGAGACATCATCTCCCTCCCTGATGAATAACCATCACCAGCCTATTCACAGCCATGACCAAGAAGCAGTCAATTTGGTTATGTAACCACTCTGCAAAAAAAAACAAAAAAAAAACACCAAGCACAACCCACCTGTAAGCTTTGGCCTCACATGCAATGAGGGCACCGCCGTGCATAAAACAAACGGCTAAGTCTGTGCATGGAACAAATTAGTGGGTCACACAATGAGGCCTGACTCACATGTACCTCTCAGCAAATCAAATTCACAAGGCTCTGGGATCAATAAAACTACAGGGGGAGATGAACAGGACGACCATGGTGGGCCAAACTGTGTCTGCCAGCAGGCCTAATGGCCCTGCCCTGAGACAGCACTGTCATACTGGCCTCCACACATGACATCGCGCCTATACTCCATAAAGACAAAAAGGCATGCCGAAGAGGGTTTTTGATGATTGTGAACAGTGCCTTGTTAAAGATGTTGCCATGATGTACAGTATGTAACAGATGGTGATTCTGAGGTCCAAGTGGGATCAGTAATGGAAATTTAAAGCCCTTAGCCAAACCCCTCATAACAAAACAAAAACATAACACTGCGTGACTAATAGGATTTAGATCTGACCTCTTCTTGAAGGAATTACATTTTGCATCATGCGGGCAGATTTCACCGATTGCGTGCATCTTTCGCACAATCACGGTATCACACATACTAGTGCTTGGCTCTGTAAGTAATCAATGGAAACGGGAAAAATAAACAGATGGAGACCAAGTGCCGCTCTTTCACACAGAAATGCAATATATGTGATTAGTCATGAACACTTACTTGTTTATAGTGTTGTGGTTTCAGGGTTGCACGTGCTAAGCACTCGGCAGATGACTTGGCAGCTGATTTTCGCCGATCGAAACTGTGCTGTGGAGGGAAAAAAGATTACTCTAAGCCATCTTTAAGCCAATGTTTTGAATCTCCATGTCTCTTGTGAAGGCCATGCTGGAACAACAATGCAACTTCATTTGTCTGTTTAAAGAATAATTAATGCAACTGCCATTTTGTGCTTTTTCTTTCAGTGCGGCCAGAAGAATAGGTCAGTGACATAGGGGTGATGCATCAGTGCCCAGGGAATGAGCAAACCCATTAAAAGAAGCAATGGGTGATCTGCTGCACCAGCCTACACATAAGCTTGTCAACACTTTGTTTCAAGGCTGAGGAATTTTTTACCCCATTGTGCAAGGGTAATAGTGTGACCATGTGTAACAAGTCCACTAAAACAGCAGGTATTAATTGCTGTCCGTTGACGTGTGGAATTTGCAAAACAAAGCTGTGCAGCAGCAGGTGCTTGCACCAATTGGCATTTCTTTGTGGAGGTTTGCACAGTGGCAAGAAGGCGATGACTGATGCTACATCCCCCTCTTTTGATACCAAGGTCGTAGAAAGAGGACTTACGATTGTTACGGGTAACAAAGAATCGGTCGTATGACTCAAACTCCCTCATGCCAAACGGTTCCTTGGCTCTCCACATTCTATTCTAAGCCTGGAAATACTCCCATGGACTTACACTCAACTCTAATCCAATGATAAGGAGTCAGAAGGTGGCATCTTGTTTCGCTTTGTCTCCATGGGGATGGAGGGAAGTCCCTCCTGTAAGCTGTGTATCCTCTGAATCACTGGTTCCTGTCACTCCCTAACAAGGAACCCCACAAACAGGAGGGGAATTCTGTGTTAACTGATTAATCTTGATAATTGCCCTGGGGATTTTGCCACGCTCCAATTTCAACTCCCATGCAAATGTTTTCCCGATCTGTGATGAGGTGGCACCACGATGGAATTGTGATTTCTGTGAAGTAAGAGAACTGGAGATGGAAAGTCCCTCTGACGTTGACTTTCCAGAATGGGATGAATTACATGTGACGTTAGTTTTGGTTTCGTGTGTAACTTCAACAGTTTCCTCGTTCATTCATCCAATCAAGAGCACGACAAGCCACGGGCATGACAGCACATCTAAAGAATCATGCTGGCACCGGGTGTTTAGTGAGCTCAGCAAAATATGGCCTCATGGTGAGCCTGTAACCGGAATGTATTTCCAAGCTTTTAGCACGAACCCATCAGGCTGTCAGATGTAAACCACATTAATTTCTTCCAAAGCTTCAAAATGATTGATTCCTGGTTTTGTTTATTTTTTCATCTGAGCCACTTGACTACACATCAAGGGATGAGGACTGACTTGTAGAGATCTTATTGAGTCTATGAGACAATTATCCATCAATGTAGGTTACTTATATCAGTCCTAGGATCTGAAAGTCCTGTTCACCACATGTAATGAATTTAGGTACACACTTTGGATTTACATCCTGATTAATATGACATGTATTCAGTTTAAGGATATAGCCACAGTACGTCTGTCACAGAGCACACGTTCATGTCAACAATCTATTCAAGTCTTTAGTGAGGTAGTTAGATGTACTTTAATGTTTGTGTGATATGTATAAATTGTACACTGTGACAATGCAACAGCATGTTTAAATAATTCAAATACACAACAGGCAAATCAGAATGGTGAAAATATTTATGCAGAATGTAATCTGTACTTCCCCTTCTTGCCTTTGTTGTAATCTTTACTGGATGACGTAGATATGTGTGCATAATTCCACCCCTTGAGATTTTCAGTCTGACGCAATTGATAATGAGAGGGTATTCCTGACTGGACATGCAAATTCTGCTTTGTTATGCAAATGTTTATGTAACTGTCCTATCTTTTCATAAGTTAGAGAGATAAAAAAATATATATACTGGGCATTATTATTTGATCTGTGAAAGGCATGAAAGGCATGAATAGTATTTATCTGCAATTTCCTTTTTTAAAACTCTGTAACACTGTACATGTTACATGCTTTTATGTCTTCTGCTGCCTTTCTCACTGTTTTCTCAGCTGTTTCTCTAATAGGACAGTGTAGAAAGCCCTCTTTGCTTTCATCCATGCTTTGAAGGTGATATCTTTGTGTTATGGCCACAGTATTTTACCTCCTGTTGCTTCGCTGCTGTTTTGTCAGAGAGTATGTTGCGAGGTAAGGTGCAGTGTCTGGAGGATTAAACCAAACAAATACCAGACAGAGTTTATTCAGAGTGAAGAATGTTGGTGGAAAAAAAAATCTATGGAGACAACCTTGCCAAACACAAAACAGCCCCGGGTTATTATGTCCAGTCTTCAGTGCTGAAGTGCTGATACTCAGAGGGAAATAAGGCTCGTACCATGAGCTTCTGACATCAACACTGGTCAACGTCTTACACGGAATACCACCCAACATTTCACAGCAGCCTTAGCAGAGAGGAGAAGCAGTCAACTGTGGTCTGATGCAGCTGTTTGGGGGATGCGACTAATTGGGATATGCGAACCAAGAGGAAGAAGTACATTAAAGGAGTGGCGTCGCAGGGCAGCGTGCACCCAAGATGACTAAAACAAACAAGTAAACAAAGTAGCAAATGACGTAAAAAAAAATTCCAGTACGCTTCTTTCCCTGAGTTGATAATAAGAACAGGGTTTTGACCATAAGCCTCAGACCCACCCAGAGTCGGGTGTATATTTGGACACAGGTCCCTCTATAGACCTGTACTTATGGCTTTTTTATTTGCACTGCATGCCAATAGAATCAACAGAAGTATGAACGGTTATTTGGGCATTTCTCAGTTTACTTCTGTGAGGGTCGTGTTACTGCTTAATTCAGCACAATGACTGAAATGAAATCAGTCCATAGTACTGCCATTGAAAAGAACTGTGCAATTTTAGGGATCATTAGACATTATGCAATTTGCTGCCAGTTTCAGTCTTGATAAGGCAAGTTTTTTTTAACTGTCAGTGTTCAATGGTTTCCCATTTTATAATAATATAATGAATATAAATATACCTTCTGCTAAGGTTCATCACACATGCATGGCTATTTTGTGATAGTGACTATATAGTGATTGTGCTAGAGGAATTTATCCAGTAAATTATCACACTAAATGCTAACAAAAGATAACAGGCCTGTTATATTCCCAATTCGACCCCTCCACTGTTTCACATTGATTTGTGAAATCACACTCTAATCATAGCCTGGCTTTGTTAAGATGAGAGTGATAATGTGGTTTGACAGAGACTCTCTTTCGTAAAAAGCTTTTCAGACGTGACACAGATGCAGTGCTGGGAGTATTTTGATAGAAAGCGTGATTATATTTGACCTGTTGACTGTCACTTGCTCCTGAACTGACTGCCTGTCTGCGAATCTTGACAGTCTGCCTGTGGTTTGCATTGCCATTTTGATAATCCATTCCAAGCATTTGTCAGTAACAGTAGCCTGAAAACAAGGGAGTGGTGAAAAAAAAATCGGGGTATTGAGTACCTAAGCAATCCCTGTCACCTCGAGCCCTCCCGGCCTGTCCTGACTGGTGCTACGTGCCTGTGAGGGAGGATTCCTCCCATCAGCGCGTGCACTGGAGCACAGTAATCCCACTCAGGCATTAGCATGGGATGGGAATAATGTTCACCCCATGCTATCTCAGCCACACACACACACACACACACACACACACACACACACACACCACGCTCTTCTACACCCCGCCCTCCGCTCTCACCTCCAGCACCTCTCTACAGCCCTGCCGGGGCCGGCGACTCTGCCTACGCCTCATTATTCGCTCTCGTAGGGTTGCATCAGCCGTCCCCACTGTACCCGTGATAAAAATACGCCGGCGGGCATGCGCCGGGGTCGGGTTACAGAGTGGACCTGGCTTCCAGGAACTGGCTGCCTTCAGGACCCATGTGTCAGCAGGAGCGGTGGGAGGCACAGATTGCTCGCCCTCTCAGCCAGGACAACTGTAATGAGGGGCCAAGCAGCCCTGCAGATAAGGCCAGACAGACTTGGCACAGGTAGCATGTGCCGATCCTCACGTGGGCTGTGATATTACTGCAGTATACATAAACCTCCACCTTCCCCCCGTCATGCATGCTTGTGCTTCCAGGCGCAGAAAAAGAGGGGGAGAAAGAAAAAAATGAAAGTATGGCGAAGTCACCGTGCCAGAGATCTGGTTACTGGAAGGGTGTGAGGGTACAGAAAGAGATAAAGCTGAGATCTAAAGATCAGAAAGAGTGTGATGTTTTTCATGTAGCATACATTCTCACCTCAATACCTGAAAACCTGTATTCAACATTGAACAAACAATATATTAAAAATACTGGTAATATTGTCATTGTAATCCCTTACCAATAAGATATTACTTTTCAGTTGCCAGTGGAGGGGGACTAATGCTTATTGAATACAACATGTTTTTCTTCTCATGTTATTGCTCTAGTGTCTTCTGATAAGATCAATTTCTTGGTGTGTATGTTATTGTTCTAGTCCAGTTGCTGGTGCCATAAAGTCAGAGTTCAGTCTAGGTTTGATATGAACTGAGTTGAGGAAATGAGAACGCGGACCAGATATGTATTTTATCTCAACAGACAGTAGAGAGTAGGACATTTATATCACATGTATATCACATGACTTGAATAACATACTTTGTCAAATTAGAAACACCCATCCCATGCCCTGGGAACAGGCTCCAGTTTACTGACCTTCACTGTAAAAGACACAATCTGTGTCACATTCTATCACTGATGGAGATGAAATATTTATGCCAGTGAAAAACAATGTTTTACGAAGGTTCCCAGTTGTTTTCAGCAGCTGTAAATCAAAGACCACAAAGTTTTACAAACACATCAGTTTGCATCAAGCTAGTTTGTCGGTTCCCTGAGAAGATTTATTATGCAGCTAAAGGTCAACATTTTCGAAAACCTGAGGGAAAACCACTAGTGCAATACTCCACCTTAATACATAGACCCAACAAATCATGACATATTTTGAGAACTACCTCAAGCTCTGGGTTATCAAGGAGACAAAAAACTACAAACTTGCAACTGCCACTTTTGTGTTTGTCTGTGTATCTCATGCCAAAACAGAACAATATCTTCTAGACACAGCACAGAGTGCCTGAGTCACCTCACAGACAGGGTCAATGGGTTTACAGTCACAACAATGGTTAATGTGTGTACTCTAACTTGGGAATGATTTAGCAAACCACAGGATTGATCCAAAATGAAAAAGAACACTTGAAAAAAAAAACAGACATACACGTTCTGAAATACCCTTTATCCCACAGGCGAGTTGTGATTGAATGCATGATACAGACGGACTGTTGCATCATCGTGCAAGTAACCTTTTGTGACTGCCTTTTCCCAGGCAAAGAAAATTGTGTGAACAGAGTGCTGATGGATCACTGGGGACTTTTCCCAAGAACTCGTCTCCATGAGGTTTCGATTGAGGGCAGGCTTAGTAGCAATGTTTTATCATATGCAGCACATAATTATCTGCTCAAGATTATTTGTATTGAATCACACTGGTAACAATAGGACATCAAGCTGTAAGCTAATGTGTAAAAATGTAGCAACATCTTCTCTTTCTCATTTTTCACACAGAATCAAATGATGAAACCAAAACAAAATCAACACACATTTGTAAATGACCCTGTTTATGTGTTCATACTATATTAAATCTAGAGTGACATCACACATTGAAAAAGCATTGACTATGGAGAGGGAGAGAGTGTAAAACAACTCCATAAGAAGTTAAACACAGGAGTTCCACATCCATAACAATACCCACCCCCACACCCCTGCCAGCCTGCAGTATATCACGGAAACTTTATTTGTTCGCAAAGATAGAAATCCCAAAGATTCAGGAGTGGAACATGGCCCAGTTGTTTCAAACAACCATGAAATTGCTGTGGAGCCAGATAAGGCCTGATTAGACTTGCCCCGTTCCTCTCTGGCCTCTGCGGCCCACTCGGCTCATTCTTACCACCTGCAGCAGCCTTTCTATTAACACTACAAGTGCTCTTGGCAGTGGGACACACTGAAACATCCCTCTCTTTCTCTCCTTAGTCCTGCACCCCCATATTCTAAGTGCCCCTGTCCCTCTACTGCCCCTGCTCTCTCTCTTCTCTCTCTCTCTCTCTCTTAGTCACCCTCCGTCTCTGTGGTTTAAAACCAGAACTAGAAACACATGGTCTTGTGGGCCTTTGGGTTTCGTTGCGCATTAATGCTTTAAATACGTCTGTTAAATTTGGATATGTGGGCTCGACGCAGTTTAACTTTGTTTAATATGGTTCGACACATGCCCTGATTTATGCAGGACTATCCAGGCAAGCTAACTACTGTAGCATCAATGCCGAAACAAGGCCCATCCATTGCCATGAGTGAGCCTTTGCGTCTCCCTTCCAGACAGAGTTGCGATGACAAATCTGCAAGTTGTTTTTCATTTTCTCAGTTACTGCATGCATGCAATTACAGCTCCACTTGCCCTCCTTTTGGATGAGGTTCATAGCCACAGTGTGTTTGTCATGAAATGAATTAATCAAAATGTACCCAATGTGTATGGTTAAATGTACCCTAACATATAATATCTCAGTTAAAAATAGAATATATCATGCAATTATGTATGGACGGTTTAACCCACCAACATCTCATATTGATTTACTAAGTGGTTTCCTATTGGCAAACATTGCCTTTGATGTTTCCGAATGAGTTTTTTACTAAAATAACTCAAATGCAAGACATTTGGTATGAGGTCGTGGAGCACATTGAATGTGTTATATCTTGGTTAAAATCATCCATATTCAATCAATTGATTGATAGTTATCTACTCTACCAGTGATTACAGATACTAATTTGAGTCTCATATTCTAAGATTCTAGACTCCATCATTGAAAACTTGCCTGCTTGGTTTGCCTACTCTACAATGACATAGTTTGTTATATACATGCCTTTTTAATAGCTTTCAACATAGCCATGATTATGACCACAATAATGTGATATCATGAAGTAACATTGGTGCCATACAACCAATGTTACTTCATGATATCACTTTTAAGTTGCCACTTTCTGCTTCCCATTTGCCCATATCACAACCAACTCTGTTATCATTTTCTCTTCCAATCAGTGGAACCTTTGGGATCATAAATGACAGTAACCGTCCAGTCCCGTCAGCATCGTCCCCTCCCCAAACTTTAACTCAATCTTTAATATCACACCTTCCATGGGTGGAATAATAACAGTGACCTCTGCTGGAATCTGGGGGCAGGGATTGAGAGTACATCCCTAAGGCAATAAACCCAGATTTTAGTTTACCATTAGGATAATAGTAGAACTATTCAACTCTGATACACAATCATGGTTTCTTATTGTTTCCTGGAAGCATGAACAAACCTTTCAGAACAAGGACAGTGTACAGGGATTGGCAGGAACTTTGGCGGATTTTATTCACTTTAACTCTGACAATACACTGAGTAATTCTCAGTGTGGGAACAGTCTTCTTTTTGATCTGTATTGTTTCTTTAGATGGTATGAGAGAAAAACAAGTTTTCAGTTTTAGCAGTTTTGAGGTGTTCATCTACATCGATGGGCCATTTGTCATAGTATTAGTTTCTCATCAGTCACCTATGAAAGTCCATGTGGGCTCCAGCACAGCTGAATGTGTGGCTTTTATGAGACACATTGAGTCATGGTGCTGGCCATGCGTGCAGTCTCAGACTCAGCATTAAGGCAAACCGCCCCACAGGTCATCAATGAGAGTGATTCACTTACAATAATATGAGCTATTTATGGCTACATGGACTAGTTTCATCGTTTGATATGACAAATATGAACATTGTCCCAAGACTCTGGTATTTTGTCTCTTTCTCTGATTCGCCGAATTCCCTGCCACTCTGTGTCGCTACCACAAACCTGAAAGGACACCAGTTTTCCAGTAGAAGATACCAGTTAAGTATTCGATTTGGATGGACTTGTTTCAAAGTAATTTTTAAGTCATAAAATAGTTCAACTGCATTGTTTGATACATAGGGGGCCTCAATACCATTCATTGATAACACCTTTAACATGAGCCAAATGAATAACTTCAGGTGTGCCACAGCAGGGAACATGTAGGTGTCTGCAACATAAACCCACAGATACAACTTGTAGATACACAGCACAGTCGCTGTCTCCTGTGAAAGGGCAGCTGGGGTTATTTTCCTTACACACTGTGGACCCACACTGGACTCACTGTGGTAGTTCATGAGGAAGGGCAAGAGGACATGAGAGCGATGTGAGATTTGAACCAGAGAACGTCTGCAAATTTTCAGCCACGGTGCTCTTGCCTCTAACCTCCCACTGTATCTGCCTCTGCACTATGTGAGCTGTAGCCCTGATAAAATGAGAGCGAGAGAGAGAGAAAGAGAGAGAGAGAATAAGGGAGAAAGAGTGAGTGAGAGAGATAGATAGCAAGAGAGAGACAATGAGGGAGAAAGAGTGAGTGAGAGAGAGAGAGATAGATAGAGAGAGGGAGAGAGAATGAGGGAGAAAGAGTGAGTGAGATAGATAGATAGAGAGAGAGAGAGAGAGAGAGCAATGCTGAGATTCACAAAAAAACCTGCAGAACTAGGGTGAGAAACACCATGAGGATTAGAATAATCCTGCTGTTGAAAATAAAGTCTGATAGCTGCCTTCCTGTTATTATTTAAAGGCTGCAGCCTCCAAGATAGCATTGCAGAATGAAGCTGTGATTTATCATGTTTGCCTTGTGCTCCCATTTGCCTGACTTTGTTCATTTTAGTATCTGCCCTGCCACTCCCCCTAGGACAAAAGAAGGAAATTACATAGAAATGAATGAACTGAATGAAACCCATCAGTTAGATTATTCTATTGCATTTGGCTTGTGGAGCACAGCAGCTGTCTGCCCCTGAACTTTGGGGTTCTTGAGCCATGTGCATTTATGGTCTGATGTGTGATGACACACTGCTTAACCTCAAATGGCATTAGATTGTTTAACAACTGCTACATTATCAACAGTGCATCAACTGCCTGCTTACTCTACAACTTGATTGTCATATTGCTGGGAGGGACCATAGATCATATGGATTCTTAATCTGGATATAAATGGGTTTTTTCGTGTGTGGGAGAAGCTATTTGAAATCGCTAAATGTTACCCAGGTTATCCACTGTGATGTTGAACTGATATCAGAATGAATGATGTCATGTTGAAATACATCAGGCAAGTGGATTTGATGACTTCCACGGAGGAGCACACAACTGCATATTGGTGGAAATAGTTTGGCAATGCCGTTCCATGACTTCAAGCTCAGGTTTTACTGCAGGTGACATAATGAAGGAATGCATACGTATGGCGTTAGGGTTTGCCCTCTGTGCTTCTGTGTTAGCGACACACAATGACGTATGACAGAGAAGCATGCAGTCTGAAGGTCGGGATGGGAGGGAGGTGGGGGTGGAGTGGAACTGGAATGATTAATATGTATTGGAGTAATTATGAACTAATTTGAGGCTTGGCATCGTAGGAGTGTATTGTAAAAGTACTAATGGCTTGCTTTTCAGGCCGTAACTTTAGCATTTATTTATGTAGGATTTAATAGGATGGAAAGCAGATGCCATGCAGGCCGGGGAAAATATTATGAATCAAACATTTGAGAATCCAGTGAAGTGTTTGTAAACATGAGTTGAATGCAATTGAATGCTGCAAACCTCCATCCTGACATTCTTTCATACAGCAACAACAGTAGAATCATACATCTTTGCACCAACTGAAAGAGTGGGAGGGAGAGACAAAGACTGTTGTCTGTCTCTTACATTATGTCACTCAGGTGGAAACACAAAGTCATAACTCATGAGTCACATGAGGTCACAGAAACCATGCAGCGAGCCCATAAGAAATATGATGGCAGGTAATTCTACAAATTATTACACAAAATAGCAAATGCCTCTCCTGAAAAACACACTGTTTTAACAGATCAAAAGCACTACAGCCACGTCTAGGTTCGATCAGATGTCTTCTGGCAAGGTCTAGTGGCTTCAGTTTCAATAGCAACAGGGAAAATTGTAATAATTTACTGATTTACAACCTGCTGTTGCTACGGCTGAACTCCTAGTCTCTGTTGAAGGGAAACTTTGAGGTGCCAGTCTAGGTTTCACTCTCAGGCTCACAGTGGGAGTGTGTGGACTAGGCTGGCTAGTGTCCTCTTAAAAAAGCAAAACACAATACACACAACACAGTTCTAGGAAGATGTCATCCTCAAGCCAAACAGCCTGTCTGCAAAGGGTTGTCAGTATTCTGAATATGTATTCTTGTGTTAGTTATGTAGTAAGTACTTAGATGAGATGTCTATAATATTATTATATCATTATATCCTTGTTAAAGATGAATAAGAAAAGATTTAAGACTACACCATGAAAACAACAGAGAACTAATAAGGTTTACAAGAGAAATATGATATCAAAGCAAAGAAAGTCTAAAGTCTCAGAACACATGCAGCTGTTCTTTGTAATTTAACATTTAACAGTAGCTTATTTTGATATTTAACTCGTAGACTGGACAATATATCAGAACAGCTTGCTTCAGGCATCATGAAAATATGAACCAGTGATAAACATCTGGAGAGGACAAAGGGGGACTATTTCTAACAATACTGTAGCGGTGGACAAATTAGATATTGGCAATGCTTTTTAAAGCACACATCTCCACAGAGTGGTATAACTCCGAGCGTACATTCCACAAAGAAGGACACCTGAGGTTCAGTAAAAGGTGTGGTATTCCTGGCTTTGAGCATGGAAAAGACTGACATAAGTCCTCAGATTAATATTACAACCCAAGATGACTGTCTTATGTGTTGAAATGTATCTGAGGATCAAGTAGATTCCTTGTTACTGTGTTAAATTGACCACTTAAGAAGAAATATAATGGTGAAGTATTAACAATATATTTCTGTAGCAAGTGTAGTACAGGCAAATCAGCTTTCCTCTCCTGCTTAATGTTATGTAATAGTCCAGGCAAAGTAGCGTTTTACGACAGACTAATTGTAAAATACATTTTTGCAGCTTAGATCATACCTATGAGGTGTCCAGAACAACATACTAAAAGTCCTAAGAAATCCTAGTTGAGGAAATATGTTAAATTCTCATCAATCCAAGATTTGTGCCAAGAAGGCCAGGCAACAATACACCCCCCAATGGGGCTATTTTTTTCCTTTACTCCTATCAAAATTAAACTTTACACAATGAAAGTACCCATGAAAAGTACATTTTTTTGTATTACAAGTTTCTTTGAAAATTAATTTGAATATGCAAATGAGCTATACACTAATCAAATATGCCCAAAATACACCCAAATAGGCTTAATTTCCTTTACTCTTACCACAGTAACACTTAAAGTAACTGTTTTTGTATCACAAGTTTCTTTTGAAATTATACTTACACATGGACCCACTGTGGTATTATTAGTATGAGTAAATTGGGTATATGGCTCATACCTTTGGGTCTGCGCCATTTAGGAAAAACTGTTTTAACCATATAAACCATATATTTTCTGAAAGCTTATACCCTCAGGATGTGATCTAACATGACATGAAACATGTCCCATCCTCCTCATTAGTATGCTGCCCATGCATAACACATGGGGTATTGGTAAATTAAAGGAAAATTCTGGTATCCCTTTTCTGGTTTGTTTTGGATGAACTAGAGTGGTGGACACCGAAATTTTGACGATTGGTCCTGTCTCGACTTTTCTGACTTGTTTTGAATCGCCTTTGACTACTCAGAGTGGCTGCTGTAGAATTCTGGGGTATTCTCACTGTATTCTGATGTGTTCATATGTTACATCTGTGTGTAGTATACAACGGGGAGAGGTCCATATTATTGTACATAACTGTGCCTTAGGCCTGTGTACCAGCAGGAAGGTCATACAGGCCGATGTTTAGGAACATCCGAGGAACATCAGTGATAACATGGGCCGAGGGAGACAGCATGTCTGCCTATTCGGGCTAGTATCTCCATCTGGCCAGGGCCGGGTTGTGTACACTGGTTGGCACCTGCCACGTTGGCATGATTGACGTTTGTATGTTTTAGTATAACTGGCTTTGTCTTAGGTTTTGACACGGAGACGGATCGAGGAAGTGACCAAGGAGCATCTTCTGTCGGAAGGCTCAGCCGCCGCTTCTAACAACAACCACAACTGTTAGACAAAGCTTTATTGACCATCTTCAATACAACCATTAGAACTAAAACACAACGCAACAACCAGAGAATCCTACACTGCCAACAGGCATACTTAAACATGTCCTAAAACAACCCTTAACGTTCGTTTTCAAAATTGTGCAACTCACCGAGTGGTTAGTGGTGTTCGTTGATGTTCCAAAACAAGTAGCGTAGCGAAATACAGTTTCTGTCGTGTTTTATTTGGCATTTTGTAAAATCCCATTGATTTCTGTTGGAAGACTCATTGCACGTTGATATTACTGCGCCACCGTCTATGCTTCAGGTTCAAATATTGAGCGGAAGTTTATACTCGGTTGTGAGGTGTCTGAAAAAATAGTTCCACAATAGCAAATAAGACGGCTGGAAATCATACATTGCGCCGATATATTTGATTTTAATAATCAACAAACACCACTAACCACTCGGTGAGTTGCACAGTTTTGAAAACGAACGTTATGGGTTGTTTTAGGACATGTTTGAGTATGCCTGTTGGCAGCCACTCTGAGTAGTCAAAGGCGATTCAAAACGAGTCAGAAAAGTCGAGACAGGACCAATCGTCAAAATTTCGGTGTCCACCACTCTAGTTCATCCAAAACAAACCAGAAAAGGGACTCAAAGGGCTAAATACTGGAGTTTTCCTTTTACGCTATATGTCTGATGCAACAGCATTGAGTTACATGGCAAATCTGGACTGCTGAACTGTCTGCTTGGACCCCTCATTGCTCATATATTTAATTAAAGATGTGCCTTATGAAAGACTGTGATTCCAAAACACAGAGAGTCAATTGACTTGACCAAAGAATGACAAATGCCATATTAAGAATATAATATTGGTAAATAAGCTAAAACTTTTGCCTTCAAAAAAAGAAAAAAAATATTGTTTTGAATATCCTTCATATGTGCCTTTTTTACTGTGAAAATAATCATTCAAAAGTTGCTTATGACAGCTATGACAGAACTATGTTGGTCTCAGGACAGAGGATTCAAATAGCGCATTGCCCTGTAGGCATAACACAGTCTGGACATCCAAGAGGACAAACTCTGGCTGCACTGGAGAGGGGCCAGGCCCAGACCCACAAACCAGAATGCAACCCCACCACGTGGCAATGCTGCAGGCTCCACACACATCTGCAACATACCTTGGGAGAACTTCTGAAGTCAAATGATGAATGTTCATGTTTTTGTAGTTAACTACAATACACACACCAACACATAATATATATGTGTATATGTATTATGTATATATGTATACTTTATATAAGTATATAGTATAAGTATAGATACTCTTTTTGGTCTCTGCATTTATCCCAATTTGTGAATTAGTGAAACAAACAGCAGCGCTCGGGAGCATTGAGGGGTTAGGTGCCTTGCTCAAGGGCACTTCAGCCGTGCCTACTGGTCAGGGTTCGAACCGGCAACCCTCCAGTTACAAGTCCGAAGCGCTAACCAGTAGGCCACGGCTGCCCCCATATAAACATATATATATACTGTGATTTGATCACACTGTCAGACAAAGGTACAAAGAGGAGGAATTACAGCTCCAAAGATTCACTGAACTTGTATTGTTCATTCCCATAAGAGCCCTTAGACCCACGGAGCAGCTAGAGGGACTGACATGTTTTGTTTTCCTGTGGCGTGACACTTAAATAGCCCTCTTAATGAGAGAGTTACAGGTGAAATAATTGATTTCACGCTATCTCATATGATGACAGTCAGCACTGTTTCAGATTCCACGTCTTCAATGAGTATAGGCGGGCCTCTCACTCACTGTTCTGATCCTCCACAGCAATTCATTCAATAAGATGGGGGGAGAGATGCTTCTTTTGAAGTCGTTCATTAAGTATTCTCTGCAGATTACGGCACACTTAGCCTGATTAGAGGTGGTAAATAAGGCCCCTGACATTTGGAGTTTCTGGGGGTACAAAATGAAGGTGGCATGCAAAGCTAGAACCAATGAACTTTTGAACTTTCTACCTCTCCATTCGCCTCCTCCCTGGATGTGAATTCTCTTTGCCTTTGTGTGCTTACTGAAGATTGAATCTGTAAAGGTTGGACTTTGGTTGAACTTTTCTCATTACCCCCATATACCCCCCCCACCCCCAACACACACACACACACACACACACACACACACACACACACACACAATCATCCCCTCAACCATCTTAACTACTCCAATCATTCACAACATTTGTATTGAGCTTCAACAATGCCATGTCTAGAAAACCACTCAGCATATTCATACACACAGGCATTACAATGCAGATGCACACTGTCACAGATTTACACACACACACACACACACACACACACATACAGCAACATGTATACATCTACCACCAGCATACCACAAACAAATAATCACATGTACTGTAGCCATTATAATATTACATTTCAATTACGGCTTCCCGCCAGTCTTCTAGACAAGATATAAGTGCAGATTTAGACTCGCACTCCTAAAGAATAATGTGAACCGTTAAAGGATTTGGATTTCACATCATGCCTGAACACCTGGACCCAATTATTTATCCTTCAAATTAGGCATTCAGGAGCAGCTGTTTTGGCTGGGAGGGCGCCCGTTTACTGAGTGGAAGGGATGAACTTGCCTCTTGGATACTTGGCTCCAAATCAAGCCCACTGCCATCACCCTGGGTTGCGTTCCAGGGAAGAAATTGAGATGGTACACCCTTAACCTCAGTAAATGGTCTCAGATATCTTGGCATCCACCAGGATAGCTTGTTTAAATATTCATGATATATACACCCTTATTAGAGTGTCGCTCAAGATTTTGAAAGAGTAGTGTGTGAGGAAGAGAGAAAGGGAGAGGTAGAACGAGAGAACTGTGGCTCTAAAGGCCTAAGCACCTCAAAAGACATTTTGCTGTTATCAGACTTCTGGTGTTATCACCTCAGCGAAGTACTTCAGTGTGCAGGAAGGAAATGTGACACAGCTGGCTTTAGACAGACTTGATCCCACTCCTTGTGCGTGGTGATTAGAAATGGAACCAGGCCTTACATAAAGACTAGTCACTTTGACAGCTCCTGTTTCGTAATGGTTGGCGCTGGTCCCATTTTGTTATCTGTCCTGCTCTGTTTAAGTGAATCAGGCATCTGTTCGTGTGCCACAGTTCTGTTGTCACTCTGTCTTTTTTTTTGGCTCCACAGGAAACTATTGAAAGATTCACACATGGAAACCTCACAATCCCCTTTGGAAAAGCCATGTATGTAATCAAGCCTTTTCCATTATGCTTAATCCTTTTATTAGGGGTCCAAACAGCGCAGCTTCTGGAACTCTATTGGTTTGTTCTGATTTTTCCTATTCTTCTTCTCCTGCAAAAGTGGTTGAGTAGTGAAAATACTGAAACATATTAAAGTTAAAGTCAAAACTCCACCTAGGCCATTCAGCAAAATTTCACAAAACCTTTACGAATACAATCTACACACAGTGCTGACAGAAATTACTTTTGATTTTTGGCTCTGTTTCAAAGGAAGTCAAGGAAGTGGTCCACTATCACTTTATGGCCACTATCTTGGGTTGTAATAGTCCCAGCTTCAAAAAAAAGGTTACATGACCAATCATTACAACAGTCTGAGCACACATGGAACATTTAGATAGATAGATAGATAGATAGATAGATAGATAGATACTTTATTGATCCTCAAGGGGAAATTCAAGAATTTTGTGCAAATTAAAAAAATTAATTATGTGAAACTTTGGTGTATAAGCAATGCTTGACAGGGCAAACTTTCCATAGTGCAGGGAGTTAGCCCCCTCATCATCCCGTGTTGTTGGAACATGGCTGAATGTCAATTCACACTGTTACCATACTGTTACGTTTACATAAAAAATATCCTAGAAAAGAATGGAATTGTTGTATATCTAAAACATGTCTGAAAGGGTTACTAAAATCCCTGCTTACATGTGAACAGGTTTGATTCTAGCATGTTCACAGACAGAGAAATACCCATTAAAATGACTGAATGTCAGGCCCCGTCTTAGCCCTATATAACTGCCATAGATGCCATAGATGTGACAGGGCATGACAAATGGCTTATTAGTTCCTATTCGTTAAAAATGCATCTAAAAATGTATTTAATTCAAGAAAACAAACATCCTGAGATGCCACAATAGGTGTTCCACATAGTTTAAGATGGTCTCAATGTTCAGATTCAAAAATAAGAATACCCCCCAGCAGAAATGGAGATGGTAGCGATGGAGAAACGTATTACAATCGACTTGAGCACAATGAGCTATATGACGTGAGAGTTAAACTGTATCACCATATTCATTTGTGGAGTAAAACTGAATGTGCCTCAGATTTTCTTGTCAGGGTGTGTTTGTTGCAGTCGCCAGAAAAACTAGCATATTAGCTACCATTAACTCTTGATTAGCACATTATTTGTTATTAGTTGTTATGACAGCAGAAGACCCACTCAACTGCTTTTTGCTGCCAGCGATTTGTCAAATCAAAGAAGCGCCCTTCTTGTCAAAAAAGACCTTAATTGTTCTTCTTATACTTACGGTGGCGCATTGCATTCACATCACAAAAAAATAATAATCAGGTTATCTCATAATTGTGAGATAATTATCTCATAATTACAAGATAGTATCTCATAATTATGACATATTATCTCATAATTACGAGATAATTAACAATACAATGTTGCACATTGACAGTCCTAACCAGTAGGTGGAGGTACTGCTACTCCGCATAGGGCTACCTCCATCCACGTTGTCACACGCATGCCTTGTTTATTTTGTGCAGCTAGGCTACTTGTTCAAGTGGCATTGATGAGTTAAACAGTCACATTTTTTCCTACACATATTATATTGAGAGAAAATAGTCAGTTGTAAACAAAGAACTCTTCTTATGTAACCCTTTCGTAAATGGACTGAAGTTGGCTCTAAATATCTACTTTTATCGATTATGCTAACCATTAGCATCTCTATGGGATTTCTCATTTACATTAGCCAACAAAACATCGAAGGAAATAACTGAGATGTACTCTGTTGGTCTGCTTAGTTTTACAGTGAATCCTAAGTAAAGGTTTGAAAGAAACTTCAGCTTCAGACTTTCTCTTGGGAAGCTGTTAGGTCTATCTTCTCTAATGTAGCTAGCTAGACCATGTCATTGCCAAACACAAGTGGGGGCAGAATTGGAAATGTGTCATCATAATTATCTCGTAATTATGAGATAATTATCTCATAATTTTGAGATAATATGTCATAATTATGAGATACTATCTCGTAATTATGAGATAATTATCTCATAATTATGAGATAACCTGATTCTTTTTTTTTGTGATGTGAATGCAATAGCCTACATACAGTCGGCAACTAGTCATAATCGTGGTTACCGCCCCCAGTTGCAGTGGTTATCGTGGCTGAAACGCCCCCAAGGGGGAAAATATTTGTTTCGATTGCATGTAAAGATGGTTGATTACGAAGATACTTCCTGAGAGGCCATTTCCTGTCCCTGGAAATGTATGCAAATAGGGTAGCAGTAGTACACGTCCCGCACGAGGGGGGGCCACTATCCCCCATTTATGCAGTGATCGGGCTCCCTTTTTAACATTGAGGTCTATGGCAGAATCCAACAATTTCCCAGAATTTGGCAAAGCCTTATTTTTTCTGAGCAATGGATGCACATTTCGGACACGCTATCATGATCTCCAAACCCTCCTCCCCATTTCAGGAGAATGTCGTGACAGTATGACCCTCCAGTCGGGAGAAAATTAATGAAGGTGTACACCAAGTTTGTTTTGTACTCAGTATGTCAGTGACACGCCCCTGTGCCCGTCTCTGACTGAACTCCACTTTGCCCTCATAGACATGAACTAGGACGACCCATCTTGCTACGCATTAATTATCTTTGATGTAATCTAATGGAGGTGCACCGGCTTGAGTACAGAAAGCACCTATAAAAATATTAAATATTTTAGCAAACATCACTAAACGGCACAAACACGTTTGAACTGAGAGTTATCTGTGTGTCAAGGAGGTTAAGGGTAACATTAAGTTGCCTCATTTTGCTAATTCCAGTTATACGGCCAGACTGTCTCAAGTGTACTCATTGTAGAACTGCTTTCAATGGCCGGACTGTGTTGCTCGGTTTAACAAGCTAAGCCTTTTGCCGTAACACCACATACTCATAAGTTGCACCTGAATTTATTCTCACATGAATGCACATTCCCTACAATGGCCGTGGGAATAGTTTTAACAAGTAATGTGTACCAGTTGGTTATGTTACACTGACAATATAAAGTTAGCCAGTTAGCAACCTAATGATGCTACCATTGAATATAGCTTCCAGAGAAATTTGTCGTCAACATTGGGCAATCGAGGGTGAATTAAGTTGTTAGCATACACTGGGCAGTTAAGTAAACACAATTCCTTTAAATTATTGTGTTCAGAAACAAGCAGAACTCCACCTGAATGTAAAACGAATGTATAAAGTCTAATTGCTAGCGAGTTCACCCATTGACTTCCATTGTGTAATGTTAGCATGCTTTCCCCCTCATGGGGGGCGGTAACCTTTCCGGACGTCTTAAGCAACTGTATGTATGCACCACCGTATATACTTCTATTTTGAACAACTGTGCCCACGTACTGCAGAATGGTGCTTAGACTATTCTCTCCGGTGACAGGTGGTAGACCATACATACACAAACGGTCAAAAGGGGTCGCTTGGAGTCCATTCCACTCCATTATAGACAGAATACCAGCTTAGATCAGTTGCAATGTTTTTTTTTAATCAGGACAGCTGTTTTCAGATTACATTATGTGTGTACAATGATTTGAGCCAACTGGGGGAGGTAAAGGCTGTGCAGAATCTCAGCACAGGTTAGCGTGGACTCGGGGTCGCAAATTCAAATCCTGACATAGGCACTCACATTGCTACTCCAGAAGACTGTGTGATGTGACCTGCTTTAAGATCGACAACTGTTTGGACCCCGTTCATTGCTCCTTTGTAGCTATATTTTCATTTTACATTAATTTAGCAAAATCTCTTAAATTAAGAAGTTCCTTCCCTTAAAGTCCAAAGTGCATTTTATAGCTGCAAACGCATGAAATAAAAGTAATGCCGTATTCTACAGATGTGGTAAAGAAATATGTTTGAACTGACACATGCAAATTCAAAACATAGAGTAATGTGCGAATGGTGACACTTTAGACTCACAGATGTCCATAGAAGTGGTGCCTGAAATGTTTAATTTTCTTTTTTGCATCCTGCAGGAAATTAAGTAGCAACCACAATGTGTTTCACCCTGCCCCAAAAAGAAAACAGTCACACCAGGAATAACCCTTTCATTTGCATGTTTTTAAAATTCCTTTAAGTCAATACATTTAAAACAAAGTACTGTAATAAAGTTCTTGCACATGCTCATCTGGATCACATATTTATGTGGTTCATTATCCAAAGAATTTTCTTGTTTTGTTGGATTCTAATGAAGAAAATAACACTTTGTTTTTTAAAACAAAGGCGTTGGGACCAGATTCATAACCCACTCATGTGAACCTGCGGGGTCCAGAGGCCTGGTCCTTGGGAAAAATTGGAAACGGGAGCAGTAAGAGCCACCAACACCCCACACACCCCAGCAGCTAACACTGCTCCGCACTGACATCCATGCGATTAAGACATTGAGGCCATGACAAGGGGGGAGCTCCTTTGGTCATAATAAAACAATTAAGCCATTCGCTGGGCAAGGGACATGGAGTTTCGTCAACCTGTTCCTGCAAATGAGTCTCCAGCGAGACACTGAATGATTCTCATTCCCCCGCAGTCAAGCCGGACAGCTGGAGGTGCTGGCGGAAGCAGGATTCGCGCTGGCTACCCGGCCATCTGGAAAAGAGCTGGATTCCAAGGCTGACGGTGAGGTGAAGAAAAATGCTTTTCCGTCTGTGCTGCTGCTGCACCGTGATTTGTATTATGGCATTTTCAAAAAAAAAGGACAAAAAAAATAGAGCTTTCTCTCAGAGGCTACTCTGTCATCCCTCACGTCCTGCTGTCCCAAACATTTACAAGAGTCAGTGGGAGAGATTTGTTTGCAGACCGGTCATCATCACATCAAGATACATGAACTGCAGCATCTTAGGCCTAGTCTGCACAAACATTTGAGGCTAATTGAGGCTAAAAACCTCAGCCTAAACAAAACGAGGCAGTAAATAACCATACTGACACCCCACCTCTTAAACCTCCCAAGCCTGCATACCCAACAGAATGGCAAGATACTGACATTATTCAGGTGTGTCTGCTGCAGGCATGTAGCTTGCAGATGATATTCAGACAAAGGGAGCTTGAGGCAGAGGATCAAAAGTACATGCTCTATAGCAACTCTATTTATCATCTTAATCATTTCATGGTACGCCAAACACAAAACACTTTCAGTTGATATAATAATGTCTAACTTTATACACATGGATACATGTCAGAATCCTCCACACCACTCTGCTTTTCCAAATAAGCAACGGTGATTAGGTAGTGAGAGATGCAAGCCACAAGACAGCGGGAAACAAACCAAAGTGAGAGAGATGACAAGCATCAGATGGAGAGAGACTCTTGGGTGGGAGGAGACAAACAGAACTGATAATAGGCTCTTCTGTCTGGAGATGCTACAGAAGAACAGTGACTGTCCTGAAGAGAGAGAGCTCCAAGTCTGCCATCAGACTCCTTATTATGTGTCTGAAGTTGATGATGCACTCATCCTGTCGAAAGCAGGGGCCTGTTCATGAAGTATTTTGGAAACCAGAAGCAGAGGGCTCTCAACACTCAGGGGGAGATGGCGAGTGATGGGGCCAGGCAGAATGGAGCTTAAGTGTGTGAAAATTGGGCCCTGATAACAGGTTTTGGGACCACTTCCATGCCTGCCTATTTGTTTTTAAAACACTGTTGCTAGGCAATAGTCCATCAAGTCTATATGCAGAGGATACCAGTGCACTGGTCATGGGCACTCTGGCATTTTTTGGCCTTTTTTAAAAAAAGCAGTGATTGTCTCCATGAGAAATCATACAGCCTAGCTTTATCATTGCCTGCTATTCCAACTTTGTGCAAAGGCTTTGTGAAATGATTTGCTGATTTCTTATGTAACTCCTTGTATGAACAGGAGACAAAAACACCAGTCACAGTCACCAACTGCCCCAAAACCATGCCATCCAAATGCATGCTTTCCTGCCAGGAAAAAAGGAAAGGAAAGAGAACAGCCATTTTCAAAACAGCCATCCCATCTCCTCATCTAATGACACATTTGACATCTAAAAATTGGGATAAGAAATCCAAACAGTAAAACACAATGCTTTTTTTTTGTCAAAAATGACCTTTTCAAGTACAATAGATAAACACCAGTGTCCATGGCACTCACAAAACCTCACCATGCATACTGTACCAACAAATCACCTGGAGGAAAAGGACAAGAAAGCGATTCCAAAGATGATGTAGGAAACAAAAAAGAAGAAACAACCGAAGCCGAATGACAAATCCTTTGTGCATTCATGTCTGTAGTGTCTGTGGGTGCCAATAAAATTGCTTGCTCACTGACTAACTCGTCCTGTCTCTCCAGAGGCCCTATTGACCCATCAATCACCATGACAACTCCTGAGTAAGTGTTCAACCTGGCAGTCGAGCCCCCCTATCTCGCTCTGTGTTTTTAACAGCCACTGTCTATGTTCCTGTCTTCTCAGGATGTCAGGTTGGAAGCCATCTGTCATAATGTGCATTAGCCTTCCACTGGGGCTTGGCCTAAGGCTGTTTTTTTTTTTCCAGCACCATCTACGCTATTATTTCTTCAAGTGTTGAGACACTTGACACAGAGTCTAGGCTTTCAGAGAATGTTAAAAATGATCTCTCTCTCTCTGTCTCTCTCTGTATGTACACAGGCAAACACAGGGGTAGAGGGGGAGGTAGATGGAGACAGAAAGTGAGGCTTGGCACATGCACAGTTGATCACCATCATGATGGACTGATTACAATAAGGGGGATTACACCCAGACTGGTACTAGCAAGCTCGGATTCTATGGTTAAAAGACCAGCTAGAAAAAGCAACATATTAAAGCTCTTCAATTTAATCCATCTCTCTGAACCTCTCCTTCTCTTGTACTTTTTAAATTAAGGTATTAGCAGGGTACACTAATCCTATCCCAGCTCCAGACTTTTTGGGCTGCTTGAAAGTACTTAAAACTAGAAAAGTCTCTCCTCCACTCTCCCTTTTGTTCTTACCCTTCTTTCTCTGCTCCTCACACTTCTCATTCACCCAAACAGCGCTTATGTTTCTCACCACTTCTCCGACAGGTTTGAAGATAAGAGGACGCTACACCATGACAGAATTATTTCACAGCTTCATAAACAAGTCATATTATACAAAAAGAAAATCCTACTGACGATCTTCACTGTAAATTCATTTACAGCTCTCACCAGAAATGCCTTCCCTAGTTCTTATTTGTGCATTTTCCTTTGACTGCGAGCCAGAGGTCTTGGTGCACATGTTTCTATTTAGTAAACTCTAACTTGCTTAAAATACGTTGGAACAGGATGAAGAACACTGCCCAAAGGACAGAGCTGTGAATGTTTCCCAGGGTTTCTATTATCATAATCTTCAGTGGTGCTGCTGAATCTGTTAAATTAGTGTGAAAAGATATAGATAAGAGTCCTACTGTACTTGTAAATTATGTTTTGAGAACAGGATAAGTTGGGTCGGAGGTTCTGCTGTGCCAAATATATTACACAATAGAGCGACGTTGGTGTCCTATTATAAGTTTTACAATTATTTGTTCACTTTTAGAGCAGCTTCCCATTTTGGGCATGGGGTGAGTTTACTCACAGAAACAATGTACGGTAAGCAAAATGACAAAAAAAAAACATTTGCAATTCATATGGAGGGTATCTTGTATTTCTGTGTAACCTACCCTGAGAGCTTAAATCCCTTGACCCAAGAGTTGACCTCTGGAGAGGGTTTTGTCTTTTTGACAGGGCTGTTCACTGTATACCTTTCATTATCCCTCAGTGCTTTGGTTGTTCTTCACAAAAGACCAGTGCTTTGGAGCAAGACTCACATCTCACACCTAAAAAAAGAGGGGAAAAGAAAGACTGAACTCAAGACTGAATTGTACTTTCTGTTATATTGTCTACGATGCCCGTTGGAATCCTGCCAGGGAATTCTGGAGTGCAACTAAAAGAGTATGTCCTCATGACTCAATATTTGATGTGGTGGAGCTGGTCAAACAATATGTTCAGTGTTACAGTGAAAGTGTGCCTTGTGTACTCTGAACCATAATGCCAACTGTCATGTTGTCAAAGATAAACATAATATAATAAAACAGAACCATCAATCAAACAAGCATTATTTCTTTTGAAAACCATCCATAGAAAATAATTACCATTGAGAAGTGATGACATGTGTTCATGACTTAATGGACAATGAAATGAAAGCCTCTATTTGATAGTATTGTGGCCCACATTGGGGTATTATTATTAGGATGTTTAGAGACCAAACATTACAAGGATTACATTTTCCTGGGGATTTGTTGAAGTTTCAAATATGCCTTTCAGTCGGAACCATAGCTTTTTTGGTGTGTTGACATTTATCACTGTATATTATTGTGTGCAAATATTGATTCTCTGATTATGTCCTGAAATGCATACTTTTATAATATTACCATTTGATATGTTTATACAATAAGGTAAATAAATAATGTGAGCAGTATGTACTAATTAGAAAAGTGAAAGAGATTTACAGTCTTCTTGCCTCTCACATGTGAAATATATTCATTAACTTATTTGTTTTTGGCCTCAAGAGGACAACATTACATTGTTACCAGGATATGGCTGCCTCTGTTAAAGCAATCCTCCCTCATCCACATCAACCCCCAACCCAAAGAAAATAGGAAGAATGGGTACACGGGCGCTCTACTGAAGTCCTAAAACATGTGAAAGGGAAACCCTTATTGCTATACCAGATTAACTGTATGTTATGATAAGATAGCCAATTATCTACACAAATTACATGCTATGACCCTGAGGGAAGCACATTTGTGAATTGAATCCCTTGGTTCGGGGATACTGCTTCCTCTGTTGCTACAGCAACCAGTAAGCAAAGCTATCTCTTATTTCAGGGCTTCATTGTATTGTCGTGTTTCCTCTTTAAACCGGAGACCTTATGGAGTCAGCTTCAGAAGGGAAATGCAAGAGTGGTTTATTACTTGAGCTGTCTTCCAGCATGGCTTGTTGACTACAGCAACAAAAGTCACAACAAAACAACATTTAATAAAATGGGTGCCATGAAAAACAAAAAAAAGCAATGCATTTATGTATTGCATAGGCCAACAGTTTGATCCCCTGAAACACATTTTTGATTGTGGAAGGTCTCCTAGGCCTATTAAGTTCACTGAATGGTTTCCCTGCTGGCAGTCAGATGGACCAGTCTCATGTGGACCCAGGTAAAGAATAAAGGTAGATAGAGGTAGGCCTATTCATAGCCTACTGGCTGACAACAATTTTGAGTAATGTATCTACCATGATATGGCTGACCAAACACTTGGGGTTGGGACCCATGTGGGGTCGCCTGAAATTCAAATGGGGTCGCCTGACATGTATCTTACAATTGACCAGGGGCCGTATTCACAAAGAATTTTAAGGCTAAAAGTAGCTCCTAACTGGCGAATTTAGGAGCAACTCTTAAAAGAGAATTCCGGTGTGATATTGACCTAAAGTGTGTTGAAACATGATACCGAGTGTGAACGTATGTCTCATAGCTCACCTCGGCTTGTCCCCTGTACTCAGAAATCTGCCACTAGTTAGCCAATGCTACCAACAGGGTTTCGTTGTGGTGCCTCGGGCATCGGCCTAGCCATGAAAATAAATCACTGTTTTACACCATTTACGAGGCTCAAAGTAGCTCCATACTTCATTGGTAGACTTCCGAGGGCCTTGACATTTAAAAGAACTTTGAAAAAGCACTGGTAGTTTATTTACAAGACGATTTATACAGACAGTACCTTAAGGAATTTTACCGTTCAACGGCATCTTGAATTTAGTCACGATAAGTCGAGCGACGAGTACGAATGAACAGGTATGATAAGGGATCAGATTCCAAAAATAATTCAGTGGAAATGCATGGATTCCAGTTGCTGCTACTGGAAGCAACTGAATCCATGCATTTCCACTGAGTTTTGTTTTCCTGTCTGGGACAGCTTAAAAGAAGTCAAGAGGACTCCTAAACTCACTAAAACCTATTCACAAACTCTTTTTGTGACATTTCACGACGTCGCGATGTTTTGAAATGCGTATGCGTCGAGCTTCCAATCGCGAGGGAACAATTTTGCATTGTAGGCCTATAGGCATAAAAGGGATGCAATAACGCCACCAACAACAACCAAAACTACTCATTGTTAACATGTGAATTAAATGTAACGTTTCATTGTGAATTAAATTAAAATGAAAAATCTTTGCAAACGTAGGCATATGGTGACAGATTAATGTAATAATGTTGCAAAGATACTGCATCAATCCGTATGTTTCATTAGGCTACTAGGCTATTTGTTTTGCCTTATTCTTTATTCATTTAGGCTAGGCCTTTTTATTCAGTTATTCATCATCTTCCATCATCAGCACTACTTTTTTAGCGCACGCATTCTCAGACCTGTCACCTGTCACTCATCATCGTAAGGGAGGTGATTGGAATTCCCGCGTTACAATCATCAGCCAATCAAGGTGGCCAATTCAGTCAAGCTCGTGCATGAGTAATGGCGTCATCCATAGCAACGAAGACTCACTCTTAGTCAAGTCAAGTCGGCTTTTTATTGTCAGTTTCTTTACATGCACTGGTCATACAAAGAATTGAAATTTCGTTTCTTACTTTCCCATGCAGACATAGACATACTTTAAATACAGACATAGACATACTATGGACATAGCCATAGACAATAAACATTAAATTAAAGTGCAAGACTGAAATATAGAACATGTATGTATCAAAATAGAAATATAGGACATATATATAAAAAAACAAATAGAGGTAGTTGTGTTGTATATTTCTATAGTCTTAACAGTTACATGAAGTTTAAACTTGTGCTTGTGTGACCTGTATATTTACATTGATATGCAGTAATTCAAGTATATCAGGCTTGATGTGAAGCAGCAACACGTTTGGCTGCGCAGTCACAGTGCAGTTCCACATGGCGGTGTTGGGGGGGGGGGGGGGGGGGGGTTTGGTAGACAGGATCCTAGTTTCCTAGTTGGCTGGTGGGTGGGGGGGGCTGTCAGTGATGGGAGAGTGGGTAGAGTGTTCAGCATCCTGATTGCTTGGTGGATGAAGCTACTTGCCAGTCTGGTGGTGCGGGAGCGGAGGCTCCTGTACCGCTTTCCAGAGGGCAGGAGGCTGAACAGTTCGTGTGCAGGGTGGGTTGTATCCTTGACAATCATTAGTGCTTTGCGGGTGAGGCGGGTGGTGTAAATGTCCTGCAGGGAGGGGAGTGGTGCTCCAATGATCCTCTTAGCTGTGTTAACAGTGCGCTGGAGGGTCTTCCTGTTCTGATCTGTGCAGCTTCCGCCCCACACTGTGATGCTGCTGGAGACGATGCTCTCGATGGTCCCTCTGTAGAATGTAGTCATGACAGGAGGCGTGGCACTTGCCTTCTTCAATTTGCGCAAGAAGTAGAGGCGCTGCTGGGCTTTCTTCGCCAGTGATGCTGTGTTGGTGGTCCAGGAGAGGTCGTCGCTGATGTGCACCCCCAGACATTTTGTGCTGCTCACTCTCTCCACAGCATCTCCGTCGATGGACAGTGGTGGCAGTTGTTTGTGGCCTCTCTGAAAGTTGACAACAATCTCCTTGGTCTTGCTGACATTTAGCAGGAGGTTGTTGTCTTTGCACCATTTAGCCAGCAGGTCTACTTCTTCTCTGTAGTGAGCCTCATCGCCCTTAGTGATGAGGCCCACCAGTGTTGTGTCGTCCGCAAAACTTCACCAGATGGTTGGAGCTGTGAGTGGTTGTACAGTCATGTGTTAGCAGTGTGAAGCAGTTAGCAGTTAGTTTAGGAGTTGTCATTTTTCCTTACTTACTAAGAGTAGGTCTGAAAGGCTTTGTGAATAACTTTTAAGAGAAAACTCCTAGCTAAAATCTTTTAGTGCGATTTAGGAGTACTCCTAGTGGTAAGATAAAAGGCTTTGTGAATATGGCCCCAGTACATTACATTAAAATATACATACATTAAATACAAAATGTTGAAAACTCCATGATAAGTAACTTATCGGATCCTTCATTACAATCTGGCTATAGGTAGGCTACAAATAAATGTAGACATAGGCCTAACTTAGACAGCCCGCATAAGATGTTTGATTGACATAATTATGCTTAATCAACATTCTAAACAAAGTAGCAAAACAGCCTGCCTATGAATGTTTCCAAACCTTTTCATCTAGATTTGACCAAATGAATGAGGTCGACAGCTAATTTTATCTTAGTGGTAGGCTACTGTGGTAGGCTAGAATTGAGTATGACTACGTCAGGCTAGTGGTAGGCTATTTATCCGGATACACAATTTACAAAACACAATAAGTTTCTTATGCCTTTGAAGCATTGTTCAAGACCCTCCTCGATCTGTAGACTGACCAGGAAAGTAGGCCTAGCTTAACCTAAGTTCGTAGAAGTGCAAAGTACTTTTAGGCAAGTCCCTCCATTCGCAGCCATATTGTAATGCTTTTTGGGCACTTAACTGGATCTATTTTGGGCAGAACTGCGTATGCAAGGCTTCACGAATCACTACACACCATGCTGGCTCCAGCTGCAAGATCACAACACATGATTGGCAGGATCTTTTGGCGGCGGAATGTAGACGACAGCCATGTTTGCGTTATACATTTCTATGGGAGATTCTTTGAGTGCTGTGCACTAGAAAGTCTCTGCTTATAATGACTGACACGCTTGCATCGCACAGCCTATCATACGTGAAGAAATCCTCTGTGTACACGAGGCTCCGTGTAAGCATATTTTTAAGCACAAGAGGCTACTCAAAATAGGAGAACAGAAAACGTTAGCTCTCGAGCTACCCATTGGAGACCCCAGTGGTGAGTTGCTATCTAACACATTTGACATCCATAACCGTTTTTTGGTGGACTTTATTAAACAACCGTGATTAATTTAAATAAATGGTTTAAGAATATTACAGCGTAATATTTAGCTAATTTTATGGAACCAGCCAACTGATTTAGCTGCATAGGGTGAATTTTCTCTTTCACAGCTCAATGTCATTTGAGCTCATGAATGAGCCAAGACATGGCGGTCCGAATATGCCTACTCATGTGTCTTAATTTCAAAATCAAAATAGTAGTTTTTTACAGGGTCCGTGTAACGCTTTGCAGTGCTTTGTTCTATTTGCTCCATCCATCTGATCCAAATAAAACATGTGTTCAATAATCCAATTTTCAATTTTTTTAACTGGTCAGCAAATAGATAATTGCTGCTATTTTCTAAATGTGTCATTAGTTACGCAAGATAAAGAAAACAGAAACTGGATTGGAAACAAAAGTAAAATTCAGTTAATATTGGTTTTTGTTTTTTTTTTACTGTTTTTGTTGGGCTGAACAACGCGGGGGGGGGGGGGGGGGGGGTAGATGGCTTGTCACTCCCCGATTCTCTCTCTTCCACCATCTAGCCTGGCCCAGCTAGATGGTGTTCTCCCCCCGGTGCTCGTGGTTCAGTCCAACCACAAGGGCAAAAAAGGGAAATTAGAAAATTGACGCATCATTTCAATTTTTAACTTCTGAACAGAAAACCGTAACTGTGCTCAACTGAAAATCAAAATAAGCAACAATAACCCATTTACTGTGCCGTCCTAAAGAATGGATAACGGAGTTTTAAGCCTATTTTTATATTTTTTCATGTGAATTCTGCAAATAGAACATAGCACTGCAAAGCGTTACACGGACCTTTACAGCCTACCTTTTCTCCTGGGTTATCCTATGAATTGTTTGATGTGGGTCATATAGCCTAGCTGGCAGTTAGTTTCAGAGTTTAGAATTTCCATAGGCCTACATGAATTTCGCCTTCACTGACTGGATGGTCAGAAAACATTTAACGAAATATGATATGTGTATTCTTGGATATGTGTGGATATGTGTATTCCTGTTTCAAGGGGCAAATAGAGCTTTGTTGAAGCCATTTGTGTCAGTCATTTTTGTTGCATGGTTGGTTGAAAACCTCCATAGGTTAGTAGTATGTAGCCTTTTTATTGAGTGACTTTTCCTGTTCCTGTCTTTTGTTATGTTCTCGTTGGCACATCTTTGAAACATAAAAACATAAACATTGAACATAAAATATGCATCCAATGTTTTCATATAATCTCTGGTCTTCTTCATTGACAAACGTAAAGGATAAATCTTGCACTGCGTCTCAAATGGAGTTGGTTAGCCTACTTCTGTGTAGTGTAGGCCTACTTATAATAGGCTGCCTAATTTGAATGCATGAGTGCGTTCACACTGACAATTCTGATGACACAAAATGCACTGTAATGCCGCATTCTAGACAACTGGGAGGTCCGAAATTTCAGACCTCCTAGAAAGAGAATTGCATTGGAACGCCAGTCGAAGTGGGAGGTCCTTCTCGCCAGGTCGGGGCAAATCGAAGTTTCCCGACTTCGTTGAGATGCAGTAATCTGATGTCACACAACAATGGCAGCGTCTAAACGTTTACAAAGAGGCTATTGAAATGGAAAAAAGAAGGCTGTGTTCAAAGTATTATGGGGCTTCGTACGTCGTTTTTCTCTGATTGGTTTATATAAGCAAGGAGGCTGGACTGCTGGACTGCTGACCTGATTACCTTTTCAAAAATAAAACAAATGCCAACTTCTCACGGTCAGCCATGTTCTTTATTTATCTCTGACGTTGTTCACCTGGAACGCTTTGAGGTCGGACCTCGTGAGCTCCAAGTTGGATACATCGGACCTCCCAGCTGTCTGGAATGCGGCATAAGTACCTGAATGGTGCACTCATAACGATCAAAAAGTTGAGTGTGAAATGATGGACACTTTTTGCCCTAAACGGACGAGATCTTGGATACATAGCGGAAGAGGCGAGAGGATTTTCAAAGTCGTAATAATCACGGTTGAGGAAGCTGGAGCAGTAGCAGTGGAAAACAGATGTAGGCTACAAGCAAGTTATAACATAAACTGTTCAGGTTTTGACAAAGTACGACCATATGTCGCTGTCAAGTAGAGGACAACAGTAATGTTATATTTAAATGTTGCAATCGTCATTATTGTTAAGTGCACAGAGTTGGTGTTCAATTTGAGATGACACCATTCTGTTGAAATTCATGCACTAGGCTACATGGGTAAGCACACAGTGCACATCACACACACTGCATTAAAGTGTTCTGACGGAAGTACGCCAGTTGAGACAGAGTGTTGTAGTTTGGTTAATTGACAACTTACCCAACTTCCGCAATGACTCTTGACCTTGTCCATGGCTGCATAAGCAGACATTGCTTATGCATAATCAGTAGGCATCCCAGGACCATGGTCAGCTACCAAGCTAAACCTACTCTCAGCACTCAATATCAAACATTCCAATGGGGGATTTAGTGAAAGCAGGTTTAAGAAATTGAGACTAACCCTGAACCTTAAGTTGATGAACCCTGAAAATTAAGCAATATGTTGGTTCCAGTGATTTTTGAGTAGTTATGGAGGCATGATGCGAAGCGGAGTTGGGTTTTACAATAGCATCGAACATGAATTAGCCAATCATAATTAAGGAACCATCCTTTTTATAAGATAAGATTTTGGTTCTAGAACAGCTGATCTGAGTTCAGTCTACTATGAGTGTATTCACTGAGTTAAGTGAATGCCTGAAATATGGGAACCGACAACTAATAAGCAGCAAATTGCGAAAACAGCTGCAAATAGACAAAAAAATAAGAAAACATCTACATCAATTTCAAGCATTTAGCAAAAGCTTATACATACATGACCAAATACACAAACACACAGCAAATAGAGAAAAGATGCAAAGTCAAAAGTGAAAAACCCCAGAAAACAAATGGCAAACGCTGCAAATCGGAAGCCTAACGGAAGTGATCAAGGCCTCTAGGGGGAGCACTAGATCGGTATGGTTTCTATCAGAGGGAGAGATACTCAGAGCGGGTTGTGGTTATATCTGCGGATTTTGCGAATAATCAGGATGAATCAAGTGCTGGGTATATGATATGTATCAGCTGTGAAGCGCTGTATGTATATGACAGCCACAAGACTGGTACCTTGAACATGGTTCATCATGTGTGTTTTACTTTAATTGAATGTTCATGTAAAAACAGCCTCAGTATGATGTTTATTGATATCATCATGCTTAAAAACACATTAAGAATTGCGGATATCTCTAAGCTGGATGTCAGAGAGAATAAGATCCAAAACATCATGACCATCCAGAGGTAAACCTACCTTGACAATACCCTGTCCTTTTCCTACAGTACAGATATTTCTGCTATCAAAGGGACAAACCTTGACAAAAGCACTGACAATGTCTTGATCAGGTAAATCCATTTCTGTATTTTGAAAAGACAGTAGATAAACAGTGGTTATTATTTTATGCCTATGACGGCCAGCTTAGACCAATTTAGTGAACCCTTCATCTTGTGAACCGAATATCAGTGTTGAAAGCAACTTTTGTTGTGTCATCTTGTGGTGGTGCCAGCATATCCATTTAAAACTGGGTGATTTGATATTGAATGAATTACCATTCCACAGATTCCATTCACTTCACTGTGTAAAACTCAAATGAACTATGTGATGCACTTGTTTTGTAGTTATGGGATGCTACTTATAGTCAATACACAGATGAACTCACTAATTCACATAGTGGACATAAAATGTGAACATCATCTTCAGTTGTCAGGGTTGAACGCTTCAGCAGCTGTTGGCTTGTTGCCAGGGGCGCCCGCAAAACTCAGTACACGGAGTAGATGAATATGCATGATCCGGCACATGACCACAGACAACGCTAAATTGAAAAATCAAATTTCATTATAGTGATAATTGTGCTAATATAGGATATGATATGATGAAAACCATTGCTCCCTCTCTCATCCAGTACACTGCAACCTCTTTCACAAAATAAGGTCACAAAGCACCCAGCAATATTGAAAATGCCAAAAAGGTGTTTTGAACATTGTTGGGCTGTCATATATTTGTCTGGAGTAGGTTTACTTTATGAGAAAAATGTGCTTTTACTATGGAGTTTTTTTCTGTTGGTCATTCCAACTGGGAAAATGCTAATCTACAGCCTGCAAAGAGATGACGGTTCACTTGTCTCTGTTGCCTGTAGCCTGTTATTAGACCCCACATCTGTCCCTGTGCTATATCTAATTTGCCTCTATGAATTGAGATGCTCCTGCTTTTCTTGATGTAACAAATCAGCGATTGCATGCCCAAAAAAGGCCCAAACATAAATGATCACATTCATCTAATTTTTCCTAACAATCCGCTAGCTGCCCGCCCCATAAGCAGGCCGTCAAAAAATCGCATCTCTGTAGGCAGCCTAGGCTCTGAGATCTGCACACAAAAACAAATGCTATCAACAAGTGTTGCCAACCACTCAAAGGCCAAATAAAGTGTTCCAACCAATAACCAACGAGATGTGCATTCCGGAGAGTTTCAATTGCACGAGAGGGAGGGGGAGGGAGTAGCGAGCTAACTCGCTGTTTTGTTTGAACATCAACAGAAGTGACATTACCCCGCCATCGCTGATGCAACCTTTACGTTTTAGAAGAATATTTAAGACGAATTTAAGTTTCACTAAGGCTGTTTCATTAAGGCTTTCACTCCTACCTGTTTTTATTTTTGCCCTGATGACAAAATCAGCAGATACCACATTTATTTATGGTTAGCAACATTTTGTTATTAACTAGGGATTTCACTGACTGCATGGTAGGACAGTTATTTTCAGGACCCATAAACTCTTGAGTGCAGTACTGCAGAACTATCCAACACCCAAAGGCCCAACTACTATGGTTGAAATAGCACACCTTGCCTCTGTGTATCCTGAAAATAGTTGGACACTGGAACTCTCATTATTTCAATGCTTTCAGTGGAAAACATTTCAGGATGAATGATATACACATACCACATTACTGTATCACTCTCCTAGCTTTAGCACTCTCTACATTAACAAATAAGAGAGAGAGAGAGAGAGAAACAACTTTGCAGTGTCACACTTGTATGCACCCAGGCATGGAGAGCTAGTGGAAACCACTGAGTTGCATTTGTTAACGTCGGGGTGTTACGGAGCCTCCAACTCTCTTGACAACTATTTCAGCTTGCACAGTGATGTCAGACAGACTTGACTCATTTCTGGTGGTCCTGAGCTGCTGGCCTCTAATAAAATGTGGCTCTCTGCTTCAGGCCGTTTTCTATCAGCTGGGCTTTTGATGGAGGAAGGAAGGAAAAAAGAGCTGGAGAGGAGAGAGTGATCAGAGCCCTCTGTAAATTTTTGGAAGGGCTTCATTTTTTAAAATTCACAACAGCTGTAATGATGTCAGTATGCAGTGTGAGTAGAATATTCCGGCACAGGCACGAGGGTTGTGTATAAATCTGTGTACTCAGGTGCATTCTGTGAAGTCAGACCGGTGCTGTGGCCAAACTGAGGTCTGATGAGAGTTCTGTCCCCTCGCCAATCCCACTTTGGCATCAGCCTCTTCCCATGAACCCAGGCCCCAGCAACAAAGTGACTCGGCAGGAACACTTTGTTTCACAAGTGTTTATTTTTTGGCTTCTCATTTCTACATTTCAGATATTCATACTAAAGCTCATTGATATGGCAAAAGATTGAAGTCTTTGAACACAGTTTTCCCATGTTATTCTGTGAAAAAAGAGGAAGAATCTCAGCTGCCTTGCAAACACAAACTCCTCTGATCATTCCTTTTTGTGTTTGTGTGTGTGTGATGTCATTGTTCGTTTGTACTGTACTTCTGAGAACATGTTTGGGCTACTTATTCCAGTAAAACTCATGTTTACTGAAGCTTTGTACAGTAATTGGTATTTAGATTTTGTTGGTGTGATTCAGTTGGTTTATTTCTTAGTTGCTGTCTATCCATCCATGTGAGAAACGAACAAACAAATAGAAAGGATGTTTACTTTGACTTTCAAGCCTCTATCTATTTGTTAATGTTACTCTGGGATTTTAGGTGCAACTGCTTAAAATAAGTAGTCCTGTGGGGCATTAGACCGCTCTGTGTAGTCATACAACCAGAAGATATCCGACAGATAGGGTTATGGTAAATTTAATTAGCCGCCGGTGTTTTGATAAGGCTTGAAAACAAAACTAGATGTACCGCACATTCTCTCCGCAAAAATACATCACGCTTGTTAATTTGTCTCCATCTCCTACTCTTGCAACTTTTGTGTATAAATAAGTATGTGCATGTGTGCGTTTGCTTTTGTGTATGTGTGCTTCTTTGTGTGTGTGTTCTCGCTTGTGAGTGTAATGGGGTGTGTGTGTGTGTGCATGTGTCTGTTTGCCTGCATGTGTGTGTGTTTTATGTGTCTGCGTGTGTGTGTGTGTGTGTTTACTTGTGAGTGGGTGTGTGGGGGTAATGGTGTGTGTGTGTGTGTGTGTGTGCATGCATGTGCCTGCTTGCCTGCATGTGTGTGTTTTTATGTGTGTGTGCGTGTTTTAGTGTGTATGTGTGTGTGTGTGTGTTTATGTTTATGCTTGTGTGCGTGTGAGTCTGCGTGCGTGCGTGCATGTGTGTGTGCGTGCGTATGCCTGCATGTCTACTGTGTGCGTGTGTCTTTATGTGCGTGTGTGCGTACCTGTGTGTGTGTGTGAGTCTATGCTAGTGTGTGTGTGTGTGTGCGTGTGTGCCTGCATGTGTGTGCCTTTATGTGTGTGTTTGTGTGTGTTCATGAGTATGTGTGTGTGTGCATGCATATGTACAGTCACTAAATGTACACATATATTAATTTTTTGTATGGTCCCCCATTAACAGAATTCCGCAAAACTTGGCATGCATAACAGCACTCACCGACGCACTTATTCTTACTGTACTCTAATGTTTTTTTTTAAACTGTCCTAAAATTGTGAGAATTGTTCTAAAAACTTACTGTTTACCATGTTGTTAGTCGCTTTGGTTAAAAAGCGTCAGCCAAATGTAATGTAATGTAATGTAATGTAATGCATTCAGAGGGTGTCATAATGATCCTACACTTTTAATTCTGTGCAGTTTTGAACATGTAAGCCAAAGATACCTGCGATTACAATGTCTCGTTTTTGCTTTTTCATTTTGAACTACAGGAGGTGGCGCTATACATCAAATGAGTTATTTACAGAAAACATCAAAATGAATCAGATCAAAATGAAAAACAATGGTTCCTACACCAAGTTTCTTGCACCCCATTCTTTCAGTGTTCCGGGAATCGTTGACACAAAATTACTGCGGCGGTCATAATAAAGTAATTTAAACTCAAAGCGAGGATTTAACCTCAATGAATTTGCAGAAATTACTTAACAAAGTTTTGACTTTCATAATGAAACAATTTTGCAATTACATTGTAACGACAGTATATTGGTCTCGGGTTAAGAATGCAGTGGAATGTATCTAACTGTGTGGTCTTTGGACGCCTTCACAGTTTATATCACACAAATATATTCAGTCCCTCCATGTGGGTTGGGTTTTGACTGACTTTAATACTCACTGCTGCTGCCTGTACATTATTCAGTACTTGGCTTTCACTTATGTGGTGCAGCCCTTTGTGGTTTTCGTGCTAATTCATCTGTGTTGTGCTGTCTGCCAGCATCTCAGTCCCAGACAGGGCCAATCATATGGAAATTGAGTTGTCACTGATTCAGGTCAATGTTTATGGAAATATCAGGTGAATCATTGCCTGCCATAAACTTTACCCACAACAAGCAGTAATGTCTTGTATATCAGCCACCCAAATTGCCCTGTAGTTATTGTGTATAGTCAGTGGCATGTACTCCAATGTGTAGGCTAGTTAACGTTTACTTCACAGCAAATGATGTGAGGGTAACTTTAATGTTCCATAATGAAGCAAATAAATAGTTATAAATGCACCCAGGACTGCATCTAGATGGCATATAATACCCACTCATGCTGGCTCTCACTATATTTAGTCAAGTTTGTGGAAAAAAGAAGATGGATTATTTTACTGTTTTTGAGTTATTTCTTTCCCATGGACTTCATCAGCGGATGTCTGTAGACAATAGATACATTATGCTATCTTCAATCCATAACTCAGCTCTTTGTCCACAGTATCTTCCTTTTCAATAACACAATTTTGCTCATTTAAAATGCTCTAGCAGATTCATACTTAAATCACATTTTCAGTTTTCATTTTAACATTTTCAAGTCCCCACTGGAATTCACAGTCCGTAAGTTTTCATTCATCAGAATTAGATAGACTGGAACCAAACAGCAGGTGGTGTGCCTAAGGAAACCATAAAACAATTCATATTTGGGAAATTTACTTTTTGGACAAACCCACTGTGCCTAGTCTGATTTTTGCATTTGATAGATCTCACCCGTCAAAAGTCCCACAGTAGGTCATTATAATGGATATGAGTGTTTGGACACTGCTACACAGCCCATCCTGTGACGTGCAAGTTGGGGGAGTTCACTCAAACAGGATACCAAAAAACTCACCGACTGAGCTCCTTTGACCTGGGCAAGGCTGAGAAAGACACCCCATCGTGGCGGGGTCAATCTCTGACAACACCCACAGCGCATAAGGGAAAGCCGTGTGAGATCTGGGGCTTTCCCTTTCACTCCCTCCATTGGTCACTCTGCCTAGCATGGATAAACAAGGCTGCTGTGCCCGCTGAGACACAAGGTTCTGCCCCTTACACAGAGTATGCCAAACTCACACAGAGGGTGGAGAAGTGCCAGGTCCTGACCCAGGCCGGGAAACTGGCCTTCAAAGCAGATCTCCTGATGCCTGGCACTGAGAAAGGCAGCACAATGCAGATTATCTCTCCTCCAGTTGAACTACAAAGGGAAGACTGTTACAACAGAGAGCCATTAAAATGGCTAGCTCGCAGCCTTTTTGCCAGGTGCTTTGATTTAAACAAAAGTGTAGAGTCCAGGGCTCAGGCCTCGTTTGTGAGTCTTTTAAGACTTCATGTCTTGTGAGACTGCATGCAGCTAGAATAGTGGATACACGTCTTTTCAGATTCTCTTGAATTCAGTCAAACTTAATGGCAAGGAATTAAAATCCTTTCTAGATAGAGAATACTCCATGGCATTTTTCATGGCTAGCATATTAAAGGGAATTTCAGAGGATTGTGCCATAGTAAATAAATGCTAAATAGGGGATCAGTCAGAGCTCAAGACATAGAATACAAGTCTGACAAGTGGGTTTGTAACCATAGGAGGAGAAAAAAAATTACATTCCTCTGGCTGTGCCCAGACCTCTCAGAAATGGAAGCCCTGGGTCTGCTCTTGCTACCCATCCGGAGACGCTGTGCAATGTGCCAGTGACGCTGACCTGATCCACAGTTATTATGTCCAGACTGCAGAACTTGACCTCCTCTCTGTGCCTGGAGACTTCACCACACCCGCCACACAGGCTCCCACGCTCAAACCATCATACTTACACAACCACTAACACCGCATTCAACAGGAAAAGCCGTAATATAAAACATCCAGCCAACAAGTCCTTTTTAAAGAATCAGCCATGGCGGCGGTGAAGAGAACTACAGGAGGTAAACGGAAGTTTACAGATAATCCATCCTGTCTTTTTTTGTGACAGAAATGGAAAACCTCTGGCCTGTTATTGTCTTTTTTGTCTCTTGACCATTGTCTCTTCAGACTGCCTTCAAATGGTCCTTGAGGCTCTTTATTGAAGATTTTAAATTATGAATGATGTGGCCATAAAATGCCTGAGCTGCAGTCGCTGTGGGAAGACTGCGCCCCAAGGGACGCGTAGTCAGTGTATCCACACGTAGTCAGTGTATCACTTTTTTCCTGTGCTGCAGAGCTAGTCTTCCACTGTCTCTGTATGCAGACTTGTCTGTTACAAAGCTGAGGCAACAAAAAAATGAGGGCCGGCAGTCCATGCCAAGGAAAATTCCTTCCTGTCACTAATTATAAAGAAAAGTTAGTCTTTCGAGACAGATATTTAATACGGGCAGTCTCCAAAGCAAACATTGCCACCGATGACAACGAAATGAGCTGCTGGGTGCCCACTGTGCCGGGCCTGGCCCGCCCCAGGAAATATTCTTCTTCCAGATATCGTGCAGCAGAGCCAGTGGGCCTTAGACATGAGCCTGGCGGGAAAGGATGGGAGTATGTGTTGGGATTAGAGAGGGATCTGTCAAAGTACATGGTCACACAGAGGGATCTGTCAAGTACATGATCATTGAAGATAATGCAGGTTATTCATTATGCATTTTGTATCCATCCATTTGTTTTGACATGTCATTTTGGAAAGAAGTAGATAAAAGAAAATAATGTGCTGCCCAATGTTTTCACTGAGCAGCAGTGCAGTTTATGCTATTTTTATGCTCTATGCCTCTATACCACTATGCTGCTTAAATCATAATCTAGAAATGTTACAAATGAGTCAATCCTGTGTTTATTAACAATAACATGGGCCAGTATTGGAGTAGGAATGCTGAGAGGAGGAATTGTGAACTGATTGGATTAGACGTCTCTCATTACAGCGAAGTGAAATAAAGACCTCAGGGTATACCTCTCACCTCTTAAACATGACAGTCATGGGTGTAAAGTCAACAAAAAGAGAAGCTGCAAGGCAGTTCACCAAGTTCAGCACAGATGCAGGGATTATATTTATTATGTTTCAGTTTGACAATGTAAAGGGATGGTAACTAAATAACAAGTCTGTGTGATTGTTGCTTGTTTATATCTCATTTATCAACATCTTCCATCTCCCCTTGGCAGCAATGCCATAATAACTGGGGCAAGGGTGAAAAGTGATGCTTACAGTGAGGCACATTAGATTGTTTGGTTTCCCACGTAACTATAACTCAGGGTCCTTGTTTGCATGATGCAGGAGATACTGTCAGGTGTTTCTGTCAGGCAGTCAATAGCAATGTGCAGCATGGTACAGTGCAAGTAATACAGTAGTATCTATAATGTACTTTGTCAACAAAGGTAAACATTTTAGCAGGGGTGTGAATCTTCCGTTTTTAAACGGAATTCCTTTTTTTTTTCGACTTGAAAATGAGACCCACACAATTAATTCGTATAGGTCAGATGAGGTTTTTTTAGGGGGGGGGGGGGGGGTCAGAGGTAGGCTATATTTCTGTATAACACAGGCCATTGTTATAACAGGCCGCTGACAATGACGACGGATTTTGTGCTTCACATCTTTCCGAATATCACGCCGCAAGTAGTGTATTGCATTTTAGGGTTGGGCGATGTTGCATAAATTGGCATTTGACGATGTGTACAGTAAAACATTGTGATGGACGATGATATCGTCGGGGGGGGGGGGGGGGGGGACAGCTAAGAGATACATACTGACCAGGCTACCGAAGTTGTGTGGAAGATCTAATCCAAGAAAATTGTTGTGAAAGACGGATAGACAATCAATCTGAACACTTCTGTGCACAACCTGTGCACCAACCAGCGGAATATTACACATTGCCGGTGTAACCCACCTTAAAGTTTGGTTACTAAGACCATAACCAAGTTGTAGAACAGTTTGAGTTCAATAAATATTTTAATATATAAATATGAATAAATAGAATAAATATGAAGAAGTAGCCAGAACAAGAAGCTGAGTTTACATGATATGTATTTCTTTTTCATTCTCTTTTTGGTCTGCTTGAAAGTGCAGGTATTCTAAAATACTTTTATTGTGGTATAGTCATCTCCTAGGTGACGGGTTTGTTTTTCACTCTCGAGACTCCACTTGAATGAAATTGATTAGACGTTACTGATAATCCTCTTAAGAAAAATAATACTCTTTATCTAACTCTAATCTAACTTTTTCTAAATCTATCTATCATATTGAATCATTTTACCTTTCCTTATATCTATTTTTCTACGGATTGTTGAAGACCTGTGTTGTTTGAACCTCGAACTCCGATTGGTTTTTTATGTACACTGGAACACTGGATGGCGAGTCAGTCCCCTTGGATCGATTGAACTGTTCTACCCTTTCATACTGGATAACCAACCCCTTGAACTGCCCTTTCATACTGGATAACCAACCCCTTGAACTGCCCTTTCATACTGGATAACCAACCCCTTGGATCTGTTCCCTGGATACAGATAAGCCTTCACACATACACTGACATTGTACACTCACACCACCTTACCCGGGTATTTCTTTTCTTTTGTACATTTGAGTTTTTTACTATTGATTTGATACTTTGAATTTTTAAGAGCTCTTTTATTATTTTATAGGGTTTTGTATTTATTTACTATTTATTTTCTATTTACTAGTATTTCCTCTTCTTTTCTCATAGAGAAAAGATATTCTTGCATTTAATAAACCTGCATTATTTATTTATAACATTTTACATACTGGTGTCCTTGTCAATTTACTCCCCCCTTAATGCCGAACCTAGAACTGGCCTAAACTTAACAGTAACTCATAGAAGCACCTCCTTTTACTTTAAAGTGCAATTTATTATTAAGTAGAGTAGAGGGGTGCTACATAAAACTTGGCGAGCCAGAGCCAGGAGGGGGGCAGTGTTGACAATTTTGTAATTAGTATTTATAGTGTATATATATTTTCTCTTTGCATTTATATATTTCCTATTGGACTTCAGATTTTACATTGAAACTCAGATTTTACATTGAAACTGTATGTTTGAAATGGATGTGGTTATACAAAAGAATGTTAAAGTGCCTAACTCAGTGTTAGTCAGTGGTTTAAGTGACAGTGATGCTGATGGGGAAATTTTTAGGTTCTTAGAGGAACATGGGCCTTTCTCACGGGTGATACACGTAAGTAGCTCTGATCCAGAATTAGAAAATACAGTTATTGTTGAGTTTGAGTCAGGGCTCACGATAGAAAAGCTTGGTCAGTTACCGCACTATAGGTCGTCCCCAGATCATCCCCACACAGTTCACTGCATTAAGCAGCTTTCTAGTGTCTACTCAAAATATGTAGGCAGTAACCTAACACAGACATACTTAGACTCACTTAGAGACATAGCTAAACTGAGCGGCCTGGACTTGCAGTCTTTGCTGAGTGAAGAGCTCACTCGCATCCAAGGTTCTGTGAGAACTGAAGAATGCACTTCGTCCCCTTCCAATCCCATTGATACCTCAGGCTTCTCTACAATGCAGAGCCCACCAGCGACCTCTCATTATCGAGCAGCTCCTCCTAACCGCACCAGTTCAGCTACACCATCTGTCACGGCAGCTGACGTTCTTGGTGGCCCTCATCCCTCAGTTTTGCTTCATTCTGACGTTCCCCTGCGCAGCAAAGGGCCAGCGTATGTGCCTGTGAGTCAGCTTACTACACCTGAAGTGCAAAGGGTTGTAGTGGAACACATTGTGCGGGGCAATGACACTTCTTCTCACAGCAGCACAAAGCTCAGATTCTTTTCCGGCAGACTGCCTACACCTCACCATGAGGTAGACTATGAAACGTGGCGTAGTCACACCGACTTTCTCCTTTCTGACCCAAGTTTGGCTACACGGCATGTGACCAGAAAGATTATGGAGAGCTTGTTACCTCCTGCTGCAAACCTTGTAAAGCACTTAGGGCCTCACGCTGATGTCAAGGCCTATCTGCACATCCTTGATTCCGCTTATGGCACTGTGGAAGATGGCGATGAGCTTTTTGCTAAGTTTCTTAGCACCCACCAGGATGCTGGCGAGAAGCCCTCTGCCTACCTGAGCCGACTGCAAGCAGCCCTTAACCAGGTTGTGAAGAGAGAAGGCATTGTAGCAAATGACTTTGACCGGCAGCTGTTGAAACAGTTCTGTAGGGGCTGCTGGAACAACACTCTTATCACCAGTCTTCAGCTTGAGCATAAGAAAAGTGCTCCACCTCCTTTCTCTGACCTGTTGCTGCTTCTGCGGACTGAAGAGGATAAGCAGGCTGCCAAATCCAATCGGATGTCACAGCATTTGGCCCTCTCCAGAACCAAAATTCAGTCTAAACACCACCATGTGTGCGACTATAGTGCCGAGGAGCTTGACATGGACTCTGTGTTCACAGACACCCTCACTGCTGGTGAAAAAAGGATGCAGAAGGAGATTGCTCAACTTAGAGCTCAGCTTGCTTCCCTCAAAGCTTCACCATGTGAACAGTCCAAAGGTTCTTCAAAGAAGAAAAAAGATGTCAACAGTGTTTGGACCCACTCTGACCGTGCAGTAGCCACTCAAAGTGAGTCTGTACCTAAGAGACCGAAGCCCTGGTACTGTTTCCAGTGCGGAGAAGATGGCCACGTCTCTTCAGCGTGTAGTGACCAAGCCAATCCAGCGCTAGTTGACACAAAGAGAAAAGACCTCAGAGAAAGGCAGCGGGCCTGGGACAAAGTTCATGGTGTTTCCGGCTCTGTTCCTTTAAACCTGCATTAGTTCCTGTTATGGGGCACACAGGAACTGAGAAACCCCCCTGCTCCACATCAACCCCAACAGCTAAAGCAAGGCTTTGCTATTCAGGTTCCAAGCAACATTTTAACCTTCCAAGAGGGCTCATTGGTCATAAGTGCACTGCTAACATCACCATCTCTGGCGTGCATTGTAACAGCTTGCTTGACACTGGCTCTCAGGTGACCACAGTCTCTTTGTCATTCTACCGAGACCACTTGTCTCACCAGCCCATTCAGCCCATGAATCATCTCCTTGAAGTTGAGGGAGCTAACGGACAGTCTGTTCCATACTTAGGGTATGTAGAACTGAAGATAGCTTTCCCCAAGGAGTTCATTGAGTCTGAGCCTGAAATAGTCACCCTCGCTTTAGTCATCCCTGACATCCGCTCCAGCAGTGACATACCTGTTCTGGTTGGCACTAACACCCTTGACATGCTTTATGATGAGCATTGTGACCACAACACGACCAGCTTGACTTCACCATTGCCTGGATACTCACAAATCCTGAAAATGCTGGCACTTCGAAAAGAACAGCGAACAAGTGGACACCTTGGCATACTCACAATGAGAGAGAAACAGCCTAGAGTCATTCCGGCTGGATGGAAAGTCCCACTGGAGGGTCACGTGAGCACCAGCAACATCACCGCTGAACATTGTGCCCTGATTGAACAGCCAACCACGTCAGCCCTTCCAGGTGGAATTTTTGTGGACACTTGCCTTGTCACTTTGCCATCACAGCACCCTCATAAGCTCCCTGTTTGGGTCCGGAATGAAACAGAGCACGACATCACCCTGCCTGCCAATTGTGTCATTGCTGAGCTGACCATTCCCCATGACATTATTTCAAGTCCCTCTTTGGAATCCAAGCCATCTGAGAGAGTCAAGTGTTGTCAGCTGTCCTACCAGCAGCCACGTTCAGCTGAAACACCTGACTTGACATTTGACTTTGGCGATTCTCCACTACCAGAGTCTTGGAAGAACAGAGTCACTCACAAACTGAATCAGTTCTCTGATGTTTTTGCCCACCACGAATTAGATTATGGCCAGGCCACAAGAGTCAAACACCACATCAAACTCAAAGATGAGACACCATTCAAACAGCGTTCAAGACCAATCCACCCACAAGACTATGAAGCTGTACGAAATCACCTCCGGACACTCCTTGAAGCTGGAATCATACGTGAGTCTGAGTCTCCATACTCATCCCCCATCGTAGTAGTCCGGAAGAAGAGTGGTGATGTCAGGCTGTGCGTTGATTACAGGAAACTGAACAACCAAACCATCAAAGATGCGTATGCACTGCCAAATGTGGAGGAAACCTTTTCTGCTCTCTCTGGATCACAATGGTTCTCGGTCATGGACCTGAAATCTGGATACTACCAGATTGAGATGGAAGAGTCTGACAAGCCCAAAACCGCTTTTGTCTGCCCATTGGGATTTTACGAGTTCAATCGTATGCCACAAGGGATAACCAACGCCCCCTCCACCTTCCAACGGCTCATGGAGAAGTGCATGGGATACATCCATCTGAAGGAAGTGCTTGTCTTCATCGATGATCTGATCGTCTTCTCCAGTTCCTTAGAGGAGCATGAAAGCAGACTCACCAACGTTCTGACACGGCTCAGAGAAAACGGCCTGAAGTTGTCTCCAGATAAGTGTCGCTTTTTTCAGACCTCTGTGCGATACCTGGGACATGTTGTCTCAAGGGATGGAGTCCATACTGATCCTGACAAGATAAGAGCTTTAACCACCTGGCCAGTGCCCAAAACTCTTAAGGAACTTCAGTCTTTCTTGGGATTCACTGGATATTATCGCCGCTTTGTAAAAGATTATTCCAAGATCGTGAAACCTCTGAATGCCCTTACTGCTGGATATCCACCTGCCCGGAAAGATCACAAGAACAAGACTGGCAGTGGTGGGAAATACTTTCATCCCAAGGAGCCGTTTGCAGACCGCTGGACCCCTGCATGTCAGCAGGCGTTTTTGATTCTCATTGAGAAACTGACGACATCCCCTGTCCTTGGGTTCGCTGATCTGAAGCTGCCTTTCGTGCTACACACAGATGCCAGCACCACAGGCCTGGGAGCAGCTCTCTATCAGGAACAAGACGGTCAAAGCCGTGTCATCGCTTATGCCAGCCGAGGATTGTCATCAAGTGAGTCAAGATATCCAGCGCACAAGTTGGAGTTTTTGGCCTTGAAGTGGGCTATTGTCGAGAAGTTCCATGACTACCTCTACGGAAACACCTTTACAGTCTTAACCGACAATAACCCCTTGACCTACATCCTGACCTCAGCCAAACTTGATGCCGCAAGCTACCGCTGGTTGGCAGCCCTCTCGACATTCAACTTTGACCTCAAGTACAGAGCTGGGAAGCAAAATCAGGATGCTGACGGACTCTCAAGACGTCCTCATGGCGAGGTGGTAAACGACCGTGTGTCACTGGAAGAAAAGCAAAGAATTGAGCAGTTCACCTCTCAGCACTTGTCATCCTCAGCTGATCAGTTGAACTTATCTGCTGATGTGGTTTCAGCTGCCTGTCACAAACATCTCTGCTGTCCCCAGACAGACTCACCACCCATGACACTGGTTGAATCCCTCGCGCTCCATCCTGAGGCTGTGCCAGACGTCTTTGAAGAGGATGACTGCTTGGAAGGACAAGTCCCCGTCCCCATGTTCTCTGAGGATGAACTGAGCTGCCACCAGAGAGCTGATCCTGTTATTGGAAAAGTAATTTCCCTGCTGGAATCAGGTGCACAAGCCACGCCTCAACTTATAGCAGACTCTCCCGAGCTCAAGTTGATGGTGAAAGAGTGGAGCCGCTTTGAACTGAAGAATGGCGTCTTGTACAGGAACCGGCAGTGTGACTCCCGCCCTGTCTGTCAGCTTGTGCTTCCTCATGAGTTGAGATCTGCTGTACTCAAGAGTCTGCATGATGACATGGGGCATCTTGGGATTGAACGTACTCTTGACCTGGTCAGATCCCGCTTCTATTGGCCGAAGATGGCTGCTGAGGTCGAGAGGAAGATCAAGTCCTGTGGCAGATGTGTCAGACGGAAGTCTCAGACTGAGAAAGCTGCACCTCTTGTCAACATTCAGACCACACGACCGATGGAGCTGGTGTGCATGGACTTCTTGTCCCTCGAGCCTGACAGCAAGAACACAAAAGACATCTTGGTGATTACCGACCATTACACCAAGTATGCAGTGGCTATACCAACAAAAGACCAGAAAGCCTGCACGGTAGCCAAATGTCTTTGGGAGCAGTTCTTCGTCCACTACGGATTTCCCGAGAGACTCCACAGTGACCAGGGCAGAGATTTCGAGTCGCACACAATCAAAGAGCTCTGTGCCATTACCGGAATTCGGAAAGTGAGAACCAGTCCGTACCATCCAAGAGGTAATCCCGTGGAGAGGTACAATCGAACACTCCTCAGTATGCTGGGAACACTGAAGGACAAGGAGAAGAGCAGATGGCGTGACTTTGTCAAACCCCTCACTCACGCTTACAACTGCACCAAGAATGAAGTCACCGGTTTCTCCCCGTATGAGCTGATGTTTGGCAGACAACCCCGTCTACCCATCGACATCACATTCGGATTGCCCGTTCGAGGAGTTCAGTCAACCTCCCACTCTCAGTATGTGAGAAAGCTCAAGGCTCACCTAAAAGAGAGTTATGAACTGGCTATGAAAAATGCAGAGAAGGTGGCTGTCAGGAACAAAAGGCGTTTCGATAAGTCTGTCCGGGAGTCCACTCTCGAAGAGGGAGACCGTGTCTTGGTTCGAAACATGCGACTACGGAACAAGCATAAACTGGCAGATCGGTGGGAATCCAGTGTCTACAGGGTGATCAAACAAGTTGATGACGTACCTGTCTATGTTGTCCAACCTGAGGGGACGGATGGTCCAACCCGCACTCTGCACAGAGATCTGCTGCTGCCTTGTGGAGTGTTGACTGATGAGGAACCTCTAGAGCAACCCGAGAAGGGAACGACACGACAACCCAGAACAAGGAACCGCCCTGTTCAACTGTCAGAGAGTGACGCTTCAGACTCTGAGAGTGATAACTCCTGCACTAACAGTCCTCCAATACCTCCTGACAGAAAATTCACTGGAGTATACAAGATTCCGAAGCGCTGCCATGACTCCTCAGCTGTTCTCCCAGCTGGACCTGAAATGTGTGATGGATACTTACCTATGGGATCCCTGGATGATGCCTTACCTGTCTGTGCTGCTGCTGCTGAAGGTCCCGTTGATGCTGCTGATGTTGAAAGTCCTGCGGCCGATACTGAGAGTTCTGTCCCTGCTGCCACTGCTAAGGGTCGTGTCCATGGTACTGCCACTGCCGAGGGTCCTATCCGTGGTGCTGACGCTGCTGGAGGCCCTGTCTTTGCTGTTGCCGCTGGAAGCCCCGTCTCTGCTGCTAGAAGCCCTGTCTCTGTTGCTGCTGCGGAAGCTGAAAGAGCAGCGATCGGTGAGAATGACTTACCTGAGCCTGTGGATGACCATTGGAGAGACATGGCAAATGAGTCTCAAGATGACCCCCTCTTTGGGAACTTGGAGAAAGAACCCTCGGAAGCACCTGAACTCCATGAAGTGCCTTCTGAAGATCCTCCTGCCAGGAGATCTGAGAGATCACGGAGAGCTCCCAGCCGCTTTCAGTATTCCCAGCTAGGGAACCCCCTTATTTCTTTTGCCCACACCATATTAGATGGTTTTCATAGGGCCATGGTCTCTTTTAATGAGCTAGACAATCACTCACTCCTGAGGATATAGCTTTCAGAAAGTTAGACCTGTAGACACCCATGAAGGGACTCAGGGTGATTTAAGGGGGGAGGGTGTAACCCACCTTAAAGTTTGGTTACTAAGACCATAACCAAGTTGTAGAACAGTTTGAGTTCAATAAATATTTTAATATATAAATATGAATAAATAGAATAAATATGAAGAAGTAGCCAGAACAAGAAGCTGAGTTTACATGATATGTATTTCTTTTTCATTCTCTTTTTGGTCTGCTTGAAAGTGCAGGTATTCTAAAATACTTTTATTGTGGTATAGTCATCTCCTAGGTGACGGGTTTGTTTTTCACTCTCGAGACTCCACTTGAATGAAATTGATTAGACGTTACTGATAATCCTCTTAAGAAAAATAATACTCTTTATCTAACTCTAATCTAACTTTTTCTAAATCTATCTATCATATTGAATCATTTTACCTTTCCTTATATCTATTTTTCTACGGATTGTTGAAGACCTGTGTTGTTTGAACCTCGAACTCCGATTGGTTTTTTATGTACACTGGAACACTGGATGGCGAGTCAGTCCCCTTGGATCGATTGAACTGTTCTACCCTTTCATACTGGATAACCAACCCCTTGAACTGCCCTTTCATACTGGATAACCAACCCCTTGAACTGCCCTTTCATACTGGATAACCAACCCCTTGGATCTGTTCCCTGGATACAGATAAGCCTTCACACATACACTGACATTGTACACTCACACCACCTTACCCGGGTATTTCTTTTCTTTTGTACATTTGAGTTTTTTACTATTGATTTGATACTTTGAATTTTTAAGAGCTCTTTTATTATTTTATAGGGTTTTGTATTTATTTACTATTTATTTTCTATTTACTAGTATTTCCTCTTCTTTTCTCATAGAGAAAAGATATTCTTGCATTTAATAAACCTGCATTATTTATTTATAACATTTTACATACTGGTGTCCTTGTCAATTTACTCCCCCCTTAATGCCGAACCTAGAACTGGCCTAAACTTAACAGTAACTCATAGAAGCACCTCCTTTTACTTTAAAGTGCAATTTATTATTAAGTAGAGTAGAGGGGTGCTACACCAGCCTTCGCTGGACCCAGCAAAAAAGCTACTTAAGACTACTATCGTGGTCACTCATTTAAAATATTAGTACTATGCAGCATCCCACGTTATCAGGCTACCGTCTATGCTGACTATGAGGGCGGCGGGAAGTGAAAGTAAAGGGCTGCAATCGCGCAGTCCAGGCTATAGGAGGGCGAAGTAAAAACACTTTTACAAATAACGAATCCCGATTACCACTCTGCTGCTGTCTAGGACTTTTGCTAAATGCATGAAATACAAGCCTTACAGTGAAAGACGGATAGGCTACCTTCTGATCCTATAATTAACGAAAGAAATGGTTTATTTTAACACAGAGAAGAAGGACGCATTTGGCGCTCGCTGTAGCCTCGCAAAAATATTTTAGCGCTAGAATGTCCTAGTCGTAGCCTAACAATAATAAATCTATATTTTCTGCTAAAACATTAGGCTACATATTACGTCCAATGTAGGCTATAGGCCTGCGAGACATGTAGGCTACTAAAGGACAATTAGGCTACACATTCACGTCACAGTCAGGAATTATTTGAATAAGAGGGTGGACTAATAAGTCTTTTATTTTACAAGACGGTAGACTAATACGTGATAACTGTTTGGCTGACAGCCTTTAAAGTAGGCTCAATTTCATTTTCAGGGAAAGGTTTTTTTTATGTTTTAGCCTGTTACAGCAGGAATTAGTGACTGGCATGTGGGGGGGTTGCTTTCCATCGTGATGCCTGTCAACCATCACGATTGACGATGATATCGTCCATCGGCGCAACCCTATTGCATTTGCTAGTGGATTTCATTGAAAGTGAAAGTAGACAGGACGGGTTGATCAGCTGCGTTCTGAAGAATGCTTGATTCAAGTTCAGTGTGTGTGGCGAACTAGTCTCTCAACAGAAGCCATGAAATGGTAAAGGTCAACAAATTGATTTAAAAAGACATCATGTATGAAGTTTTATTTTTCTCGTTTTGGCTTTGCATCGAGTTTGCTGTCAGGATTTTCCGATAATGAATCGCGTGATGCTGATATTGAATTTTAATTTCTGCGTGTTAGCTATGACAGACTAGCCTAACCTTACAGGTTTTCATAGTTTTAACCACAAAGCCTGTCTACCTTAGGCCTACTACATTGTTTAGTTAACACCTTGTCATTTCGCGTTTGTCCAGCAGTTCACCTCCGTGAACCTTGCGCCCCTTGTCTAAAACATATTTCAGGACGCCATCTCACCATGAGAAAACGTAACGTTATGGTGACGGTGCTAAGAGATCAAAGCTTTGGCATACTTAGTAAACATCTTGCACATAATATTGAGCTGAATATTTAGTGGAAATAGCCTACTGTAGCATTGTGCTGATAGATAAAAAGTCGCTAATTTAAAGGCGCAGTCCGCATTTTAACCCTAGCTCTCCATTTAGTGTGTGCGCTTGTAAAACTAGTGTTGTAGCCGGTTAGCCTACACAATCCTGGTGCAGTAGCATTAAAACAGAGCCTAACATTTATTTTAGGAGGAGAGGTGTAGGACCTACAGTGTTACTTTGGGAGGAGAGGAATCGATGTAATTTGATTCTCTTTGGAACTGAAATATCAACAACCTTCAAGTTGCAACCTCTTCAATCAGCATCAATATCAGCAGGCCTATCACATGATTCACTATTTTGTACATAGGCCCAGAGGACTGTTAGGGGGCAGGCTATTTATTATCATCAAGTAGGCCTATAGTAAATAATTTACTCAATGTTGGTTTAAGTTATAAACAAAACATGTGATAAATGGAAAAAATCCATGGTTCTGCGTCACTGTTGCTAATCATGATGGCCTATATATTTCAGCCATATTTGGTTTAGTCTTGTGTAGGCCTAGGCTACTTTGCTCTATTATAAATTAGTTTTCTTTAGGCCTTATACATAGTCTGTATTGTTATATGCTATAATGTTTGAAATATATGTATATCAATGTATCAATACTTCCCGTAAAAGTCATCAGATGTCATCATTTAAAGGCTTGGTGTCACTCCGTGCTTCGTATATTTTCCTTTTTTTTACCTTTGCACCCCTGTTCACACCCCTGTTTTTTTACCTTTGCACCCCTGTTCACACCCCTGTTTTAGTCATTTATAATAGGGGTGTGACGAGATCTCGTGCCACGAGATCTGCCGTTACAAAAATGTCACAATATTTCTCGTCAAGGTAAAAATCTGTCTCGTGGAGAAGTATCCAACTGTAGCCAGCTTGACTGACAAGTCTGACTAAATTAGCATAGAAGATGCCCCAGCCACTTTGACTTTTTGTGTAGCAGCATTTTGGGTACCTGCTGGAAACAATAATACCAGTCAATTTATAACCTATGTGTCAAACCCTGGATGTTGGATTGATGATTTATGACCGCAGTCGGCAACAGGCGGCCCACGGGCCAAAACTGGCCCACAAGCAATATTTTTTGGCCCGCCGGATTATCTTGGAAGTCCGTTTATTTATTTATTTTTAAATTAGCCTATTTTTATTTTACAATAACGGTTTACAAATAGGCCCATCATATTCCCCGACCATACTGCGGATGTAAATAGACAAAGAAACACCAGAACAACCGTTTTTTAAGTCGGAAACACTAGTCTATAGTCAATAGTCACTAGTCAATGCTAGGCTAATTCAAAAGAGGAGGTAATTATTGGATGAACTAAGACACGAAAGTGTGGCAACTAGGGATGTCCCGATCCGATATTTGGATCGGATCGGCCGCCGATATTAGCAAAAAATGTGGGATCGGCCTGCACAGGAAAATCCCGATCCGGACTCCCGATCCAGTTTGTTTTCAAAACTCCGGTCGGTGTTTTCCAGCGCACCGATCCATTCCAGGTTTTTTTTTCAGCTTTTCCCCCCAAACCCGGTCCACGTTTTTCAGCACACCTAGCGACCTGTCCAGCATCCCACTTGTCTGTGCATGTCCCACTAAGAATTTAAAGTTATCGAGCAAATATTTCATGTCACAGTTGAATTAATATAGCCTAATGTTAACCGCGACCGCGAGTGTCCGCGAGACCCTGTTACTATTAAGGCTCTTATGCATGTTGCTGCTGACAGCTTTGCCTGTCTAGCGAATGTTATCTCCGCGATTTAAGATTGTTTGTGTAATGTATAGGCACAGCACGCACTTTAATTTCCCTATTTTTACAATCGGCTAGCCTAACAAACGCATTTCATTTCAAAAAGCAACCTGGTCAATCGCTAACAACTAAGTGCACCTAGGCCTACAACTCTACACATCCAAAAGGGTAGAAGCTTCCAGTAGGCTATCATAACTTTTTTTACCGTTTAGTCTGTGCATCGGCGCAGCCTACGACGATGTGAATTAGTGACAGCTGTTGTTGCGGTAAACTTAAGCTCCTGTCACTAAATAGTGTAGATAGGCCTACGTGCTATGTTGCTTGATTTTCTGTAATAAATGCAGCCTGTAGCCTAGGTTACTTCAGCAAACCCAGACCAGTTGTGGCATCAGTTTCGCTTTTAAAACGCAACAGTGAGAGGCTTTTTAGCGCAGTCTCACTTATCATTGATGAGCACAGGAGCAGGCTGACACCTGAGCATGTTGAAATGATCACCTTTGTGAATAGAAGAAGAATCTCCCCATCATGCTCAGACTGCAGCCAGGGCAAACAGTAGAAATTGAAGGGAGAATGGAGATGGAGCAGTAAAGTGTGGAGGAGATAGCAATACTGTAGAAGGCGTGACAGTTATTTGGGTTGTTATAGCCAATTCAGTGTGTGTGTGGTAATTTGACTATTTTCTACTCAGGTTTTGTGTGTGTTGCTTTTATATATAATTTTATATTGTTTACAATATTGTTTACACTGATGGCTTTTTTAAGCCTTGGTTTACACTCTTGAGCAGAGCACTGATGCCAATTCAGTTTGTGTGGTTAATTGACTATTTATTTTCTACTCAGCTTTTCTGTGTGTTTTGCTTTTTTTATACAGTTTACAATATTGTTTGCACTAATGGCTTTTTAAGCCTTGGTTTACACTCTTGTTGTTCAAGAGCAGAGCACTGATGCCAATTCAGTTTGTGTGGTTAATTGACTATTTATTATTTTGTGTTTATTTAACCCTGTTAAGAATAAACAGGTCAGCTTCTCATTACCAACCACTGTGGATTATTCAAACTAACCTAATTAAGTTGGCTAGTTGTTCTTAAGAGTAAAACCCTTTTCAACATGAGTATAACAACACAATAAGTAAATATCTTTAATCTTTAATACATGCTTGGATCGGCCGGTATCGGTATCGGCCGATGCTAAAAGCTACAATATCGGTATCGAATCGGAAGTGCAAAAAGCTGGATCGGGACATGCCTAGTGGCAACAGCAGCCTAACAGTAGCCTATGTATACTGTACATATTTTGGCCACGGCGTGAGACACATGAACAGAAACAAAATTAATTCTGACAAAAGCGGCCTAAAAAACCCGGAACATGGATTATCACGGACACAAAACGGTAGGTGGTGGTGCAGATGTCTATCCTCCTGAAACAACACGAAGAATAATATTTCAGAACAATTTTAGTGACATTCAAAATACAATCTGACAATTAAATATAATTTGCCTATTGATAGGGTTACTCACTTAATGTGAAAACTGGCCACAATGCTTCGGATGTCTGGTGTTACAGTTGTCACTGAAATCCGCAGGCAGTTCTCAAGGTTTTTGTGCGTCAGTCGATTCCTCTCATAAGTCTTTATTGCATTCATTGATGAGAAGGCAGACTCACATTTATAGGTGGAAGGGAACATTGTCAACACATAAAACGAAAGGTTCTTGATTGTGCCGTACTCCACTGAGCATGAAACCCAAAAGGCAATCATGGACTCTTCAGATCTGAATGCATCTTTGACCAGAAAGGTTGTTTGGAAATCAATTAACTCCATCTCAAATTTAGCCTCATCCAGGCCTCATCCAGGGGACGATTGTATTGGCCAGGGAGGAGAGTTCTCCGCTAGGTCAGGTTGTGAGAGGGTCACGCACAAAAGCAATTACTTCATTCGGGACGGAGAAGTCCTCCAACCTAGAAGAGAAGTTGGCTCGGAGTTGCTTGATGAAGTCTACCATCAGTCCTGTCACTTGCCTTGCCTGTGTTTTTAGAATACTGAAATGTAGGAGTCTGCCAGTTGATATGTTGGACTCTAACAACCCCAGCTTGACGGTGAATAATTGGAGCTTTTCAACCATGTCCATGTAAGATTGTCTAAATGGCCAAATATGTCAGCTAAAAATGCAACATTGGACATGAACTTCTCGTCCTCCATAAAGACAAGGTGATCTGCTGCTGCCTTACTCTTGCTAGATATAAGGAACTCCTTCACCTCACCCAGTAGCGCACAGAAGCGGCCCAACACTTGCTTAGCTAGAGCACGCCATTGTTCAGCACCAGATCGTCATGGCTGGCCTCCTCTAAATCTGCCACAAGCTGTCGGAAAATCCGATGCTGGGTGCTTGATGTACCCCTGACAAAATTGATAATATGCATCATTGTATCCATAACTCCCTTCAGCTCACCACTGAGCTCTGCAAAAAGGACACTCTGGTGGATAAGACAATGCAGCCCATGCATTTGGGGGGCGATCTCCTTCAACCTTTTCACTAAACCTCTGTGTTTACCCACCACAGATCTTCCCTAAGTCCCATCCATGGACTTGGCTACAGCCAATTACTCCAACACTGCAACCATGACTTCTTTAAAAATCTCTGCATCGGTGAAAGGCCTGTTGTTTTGTGTAAGCAAACAAGGCGCTTTTAGAGACGCACTTGTCGCTTTTTGTTGTGAGGTGAAACCTCGTAGTAGGACCCTGCTGCTCTGTGCATAGCTGTGTGCCAGCGCTATAATTTTGCGCTTTTGTGCCTCTGCTTAAAGTGAATAGGCAACCTTGAAACTGCCATGCTTTGTCTCATGGTGCCGTCTTATGTTATATTCTTTGCAAACAGCGACAACTTCTTTGCAAATCAGACACACCAGCTTTGCATTTTTGAAATCGGGTAAAATAAACGCAAAACTCTCTTTCCATTCCTCTCTAAAGACTCTATTTTCGTCATCAACTTTCCTCTTAAGACCTTTGGACAAAGACATTTTATCCCAGTTAACTCTTAGCTTCACTCTGCAAGCTAATTACTTGTAAGTAACAACAAAAAAGGCCCAGAGGCCCCGTGTTGAAAAGAAGCTGAAACTATTTTAAGCTACACATTTATTATTCACAACATTGAAATGGGAGGTGAGACAGAGTTCATTAAGAGTATTTAATTTGTATATAGGCCTACTCCGTGTAGCTGCGTTAGGATTAGGCCATCCACCGGAGTGGCATTTAATTAGCCTTTGGCCCGCCATCTACTGGCTAAAAAAAATATTGGCCCCCGGACAACGTTACTTGCCGACCCCTGATTTATGATATGCGTTTCAAGCTTTTATTGTCACCAAGTTGTGACCAAGTGTCAGTTATATATCAAATTATTTTGGCTACCCTTTCTTATTAGATCAGAGGGGGTGTGTTTCTGTGTCTTGTCAGGCATGTGTCTATTGGTATGACTATATAAAGGTGTAGTCTGAGGGGGTCATTTACTCTGCTGTGAACTTTGGAAGTATTGTGACCTACCACCATGGCTGAATCATCTATAACAAGAGTTGACAATTCCAAGAAGAGAGTTAATCTCACACCGGTTAGAGACAGGCTAACTTTTGCTCCTAAAAGAGGAAAGCCAGAAAGTTTTGTAAATTTATTTTATAATGTGACAGAAGCGGTGGAATACGAATGGGGTTTGGCCAATGGACGCATAGGAGGTTATGTTTCTGACAAAGAAGAATTCTGTGTGAAGCTATAAAGTCTGGATTGGTGTTTTCAGATGGCATGCCACATATTTCATTTTGTACTGAAGATTGGAAAATATTTAGGAATAAAGTTTGGAGAGACTTCAACGTACCTTGAACGGTTTGAATAGTGTCTACTCAGCGGCTTGGGATAGTGTGACAGTCAAAGTGCTACAAAATTTTTACCAGCCGTCTTGAGAAAGAGCCAGAGAACATCAAATCGTGGGTGACTATTTTGTGCTGCTCCTGTGCTGTGTACAAATAACAGGTGATGACAAGGACGTTGTCACAATTAACTACAACAAAGCACATTACGTGCATGTTTCAAAAGCGCATATAAGTGACAGACATAGAAGTGAAAACTGATCAGAATTATAACGTGCCATTTAAGTACGGGAAGGTGGTGGGAAAACTCTATTTCTATGTGAAACAAACACATCGATTTTAAAACAATGACACCTTTTAACCCATATGCAGATCCGCAACGCTATGTTGCATATTATCAAAACTGGGCTGGTGGTCTATTGACTGGCTACAGCGGAGCACTTGTAATGTATGGGGGGGGGAGTATGTATTCTGAGGGCTTTTTGAATGACTATGCCTCTATTGAAAAAAGGATTCAGTATTGCCAAACCCGCATCTAAAGACGGGTGCTAAAAACATTTAGTGATGTTGTAAGTAATGTCATGCAACCCCGCTACAAGGAAAGGGGTCAGGATGGTTCTGGCATGCTAGTGATGTCATGCACATCTATAAAAAAGACCCCCTGGAGTGAGGCGTACTTCACACGCACAGAAATACAAAGTGAAGACAAAGAAAAGATCAGTGTTGAAAAGAAAGTCGCGGGGTAAACAACGATCACAAAACCCTGCTAAAAAGAGGTGTAAAACTATATTTTGAGCATGGCTCTATTACATGGATTGTCAGAAGAGTGGAACTGGACTTCTTTACGGTTCCTATGACACAAACAGCTATAGAAAAAAAACATATGTGGAAGTACCACCAATCTCTGCCCTGTCCGACACAGCACCGCTGGATTTTTTTAATGCAGGAACTGGTGATACTTGATACTTGGTTGATTTAAACATCACACTTAACATTACAAGACCTGATGGGGCAAATATAGCTGAGGGGGCCACTGTAGACTTGATAAACTACCCATGGGCCACCATTTTTTTCTCAGGTCTCATCGGGGGACCGATTGATTTCACAGAGCTCAAACACATACCCATATCAGTTTATGTGTCTTATGAATGTTGGTTGTCAGACCCTGAAATCACTTTTCTCTGCTGGATTGTTTTACAAGTCACATGGATGTGGCGGACCCGACCGGAGACAACCAAAGACTCACAAAGAGAGCATCCTTTTCAAATGCCAGCAGTGTTGTAGAATTGTTGGCACCAATCCATAGCGATATATTTTTTTCAAGAAAAATGGGGTTGATATCAAAATCAGATTGACCAGAGCAAAGGATGAATTTTGTCTGATGTGTAGTGACCAGATAGCATACAAAATCAATATTGTTTTGGCATCTCTATTTGTTAAGAAAGTCTCAGTATCCCCAGCTATAAGACTAGGACAAGCACAGGCTTTGCTGTGCTACAGCTAAGTACCCAATTGATAGAGTATATCTAAAAAAAATTCTCAATACCCGCCAGCACCTATGTTTCCAATCAAGAAAATCTGCTTCTAGGAACACTACATAAATCGATTGTAATCTGAATGGTCGATAATAATGTGTGTGTACAGGAAATTACCAGAAAAAAAACATTTGCTTGTGTTGTAAGGCCAGAATTTTGGATACCTATATACCTCATGTTGACAAAAGCCAGTAATTTGTAATCAACAGTACCCCTCTTTATACAGTACATACATTGAACTGGTTTCAGCTGCCATTTGGTATCTGTTCTTGCCACCTTGCTGAGAGCTTAACTCAGTCTTGGGCATGTCTTGGACCACAGGAAAATACATGAACTCTAAGTATATTTGTCAAAGGAGAAATTATAATTTGCTCAAGTTTGATATCATTTTTAAGGTCTACATGTGAGAAATACAGTGTTGTCAGTTGTAGAACAGTAAAGTTAATGCATATGATGTTTCTCTAACCTGGGATATTTTATGCATTCTCTGATGGGATGTACCCACACCCCCTGCTCCCTGATAACAGAAATGCCATAGTGATTCGGGGGGTTTCCGAATGAATGCTATTTATATGTTAATTATGCTAAGTTGTTTTGGATAAAAGGGGAGATTCTCCTCACCTCTGGTCTCTTGTTTTCTTCTATTCTACCTCTTGTCTTTGACTGGCTAGGCTCTGCCCTGCCTGCTCACTTCTTCTGGAGGAGGGCTTGCTCTCTCTGGCCTCTCTCTCTTTCTTTCTCTCTCTCTTTTCTCTGAGGTTTGTTATTTTCTTTGTCTGATTTTCTGTGTATTTGATATTCTAACTTGTTAAATTGTTAAGTTTACGTTTGTTGTTTGGTTAAGCTTACTTTGTTCCTTTGTTCCAGTATGTTTACCTATCTGAGTTTTACTTTTCATTCAACTTAAGTGATATTGGTCACATTTACCTTAGTTTATTTGTTTAATAAATGTGCAATTCACCCACCAATTACGTATTTCTCATCTCGTATTCCATGCCAATACTCTGTAATAGCTATAAATATTTGTGACCAGGCATGGCAAAACCAGGCACATGTCTCCCCTGAGACATTTTGAGTTATTCACAGATTCTGAAAGTGTAGTTTCAAAGCTATCCAATGATGTCTCACTCATGGAGATCTGATAATATTTGAATAAGTTGTAGCCATTTTAAAGTATACACATCTCAAAGCTACAAGCTGAGAAATCAGGCTTTTCCATTTGACTACTTTCTCCCTCAATCCATGGGAGGGGAACACAATTATCCTCATTTACATGACATTAAGATCAACCCTCCCCCTGTCACGGTCACTGATGTGTCAGCCTGCAGTGCTAATGACCCATCGAAACTATCTGTAATGGGTTACAGAACCAGCTAGTAGCAATGGATAAAGTAGTCTAAAACAAACATGAGATCACATTTGCAAACCATGTTATTTTGAATGAACACCCAGTGCAAGGCACCAGGTTGGCAATGGATTTAGCAGGTTTAGCAATGGATAAAATAGTCTAAAACGCGAAATAAACAAACATGAGATCATGTTTGCAAACCCTGTTAATTTGAATGTACACACGATGCAAGGCACCCTGCCATCAGTCAAAACAAGACATTCTCGCATTATTCAAATTAATTGCCCACCGAAACTATCTGTAATGGGTTTTGGCTACAGTAGTAGCCTATGGTGCCAATAGCTAACGACAGTAGGCCTACGTTAGCTAGTAGCAATGGATAAAGTTTCTAACACACACACTTTATCCCCGTCAAATGTAACTGTGGAAATAGCATCTGATATCTTACGATCTAGGATTCTTCCTCAATGTAATTATCTTCGGCTAAGGTCAGCTCTAGATTAGGGATGTTCTCCAATGTAATGAAGTCGCCTTCATCATCAGATTCAGGTCATCTGCAATCCGCTGTGCTTTGTCCATCTCAATTCCAATTGTAAATAAACAGCATGCTGGTTCAGTAAGTAGCCATGAGGTTACTTCTAGCATACAGCTGATTGGCCGACAAAACAAAAGAGTACTAATAGTCACGCCCAATAGAGTCCCGAAGTGTGACGTAGCGTTTCCATGACAGCAGAATCACTGGATCTAATCAAACTTTCGAAGTGGCATAAATAGCATTGAATTTAGACATGTGGCATCATTTCTAGCTAATAAAAATAAATATATCCATTTAAACGTGTTTTACCTGCTAGGCAGCAGCTTAGCCACATAACACGGATTCCCTGGCAGGTGTAATAGAAAGAAACAAAATTCCAGTGAATATTTCACGTCTTCTCAAAGACTGGCGGCTGTTAAGAGAGACGTTTTTTGCCAAAAAAATAAAGCGAAAACACGTCCGTGAATTTAAGGATTTTAACCGCATGCTGTGAAGTTACATGCAGGTCTCTTTTACGGAGGAAACCCATGTTAAAATAAAACTCTGTAGTCACAAATTTGATCGTGTTGGTATGAATATATGTTGTAGTATGTGATTCCTACAGTGTAAAAAAATATACTAACGTCTTAGAAACGTTGTAAAATTATTGAAATAGATTAAGAAAGCCACCGCTATGGCGATTTCAATGGTTAGATTAATTTGTTTAGATCCAGTGAAATTGCTGCCTTGGCAACGCTACGTCATGGCTTCGGGACTCTATTCAAACGCTGGTTTACTTCCTGAAACTTAACCATTTTCAAAGACAAAATATACACTTTTAAAGCAACCAATGCTGTTATCTGAAACATGGAATTGCTTCTTTACGACTTCAATTTGCACATTCTGCAAAAAAACGAAAATAACTAATTTTGAAAAAAAAAAACTGCGTCTCTGCGACTTGAGCCTGGTTTTGCCATGCCTGGTCACATTTGGTAATTATTCAAGATGCAAGTTCTTAATTGAATGGAGTCAGATTAATTGTGGTTTCTTGTAATATTACCATTGCTTCACCAGTCTGTCCTATTATAAGTATATATACTTTTTTGATTCCGTGGGGGAAATTTGGTCTCTGCATTTCACCCAATCGGTGAATTAGTGAAACACAAACAGCACACAGTGAACACACAGTGAGGTGAAGCACACACTAATCCCGGCGCAGTGAGCTGCCTGCTTCAACGGCGGCGCTCGGGGAGCAGTGAGGGGTTAGGTGCCTTGCTCAAGGGCACTTCAGCCGCGGCCCACTGGTTGGGGCTCGAACCGGCAACCCTCCGGTTACAAGTCCAGAGTGCTAACCCGTATTGTCGATACACGTGTAAACCTGTGAGCGGCCAACACAATTCTCATTCGTGAGGAGTGCATTGTGCTCTCTCCTTTCAGTGGTGAGCCTGACGTGATCTCATGTCACAGTTCTCCTTTCAGTATTTACAGAGGTCTGGTGTGCGTGAGTTTTACCAATTAGCCCTAGCCTCTGGAAGACATCTAAAAGATAGGGCTATGATAATAAACTGTGAGGAATTTTTGCAGAGCTATACCCTCTATGCGTTCAACCTCATACCTAATGAAAATTCTAGTCAACATTTGTCATTAATTAAGCCGGAAAACATTAGGTTGGAAACCCATTTTAAGCAGCACTAACCAAATACTATAAATTTGGTAGTGTACGCAATATTTGTCAGTATAATAGAGGCGTCCTATCGAAGACAGATCCTGATAGATTACCACCAAGACTACACCCATTTTCTTTTTGTGCTAGTGTGTGATCAATTACCAAAAACATCTGTGCAAAAATTACCTGCATCTGTGATAATCAACACCCATAGGTCAGACTTACCAGGTGAACTGGTTGGCCGTGTACATAACAGATGATCATGATGGAAGTTTTGGTAACAAACCAAACAACAAAATATTTCTGCCATCCATTTACACATTTTTAAAGGTGCTTTAAGCGATGCTGGGCAACGTCACTTCTGTTGACTTTCAAACAAAACAGAGAGCCATCTCGCTACTTCCTCCCCCTCCCTCCTGTGCTGCTCTCATGCAATTGAAACTCTCCTAAACGCGCATCTCGTCTGTGATTTGCTGGAACAGTTTGTTATGTTTTCATGGGCTAGGTTTGTCCAGGTTGTTTTTGTTGCCGTTTCCTGGAGCCTGGGCTGTCCATAGAGATCGCGTTTTTTTACAGTGTATTCAGGACACAGACAGCTAGCGGTTGGTTAGGTGCTGTTTGCAGTAAGTGACATAAAATGTTTTAGCCTAAAAAACACGTGGCATCACTTAGAGCACCTTTAAGAACTACGTGTACAAGTCTGCGATTTTCAAACAAACAAGTACAGGATTCCATGTCTGTTACCTGTGGTGAACATTGTGCTTTCTTTCTTTCTCTATCATATGTTGAGAGGTTTAAGCTATGAAGATGTGATGTCTAAGTAATCTGATGACTTGATTAAAAATGACTGGACAAAAAACGTTTCGGTCCACAGACCTTCATCAGTGCAAATGTTTGTCACCTCACTTGGTAGCACATCGGTGGATGGATTAAACACTTCATTTATTTATTTTTCAACGGCAAACAATGGTGTGCGAGTTTTCTTCCATGACTGACTACTACGTTGCCCAAAACTAACGCACCCTCACAGCCTTGAGTATTTGGCGCGAGACCCTACCTGTCTAACCTAAAAATGATAATAATAATAAATGTTTTCCCAAAAAAACTAAATAAAAGCCTATGGACAATGTAGAACTAAGTAATGCTATTTTGATCAAGGGTAGAATCTTTTATTCATTACGGAGTGGTAGACTTTCTGCTGGGCCTTAGGCCTGTCACACCTCCAACGGTGCCTGTGGTGGACTGTGCATGGCAGGGGTCGTCCACTTCCCCTGAGGCAGGCCTGACCCTGACCACCGTCTTCAGCTGGGGACCACCGTTCATTGACGTTTCGTCCCTTAACCCAGAACATCTCCTGGTGGTGGGGCAGTGAACAGGGACGTCTCCCTGACACCCCCTGCAGCAAAACCTAATTGGATGTTAGTCCCAGGTCCTTGAGCAGGCGTGATGTAGATCTGCCCACAAAACCTCTGGCTCCCACCTCCACCGGGTACAGCCTCACACTCCATCCACTTTCTCTGCACTCCGCGACCAGGTCTGCATACTTTGCCTTTTTTCTCTCATATGTGGCTTCCAGTCCCTCCTCCCATGGCACTGTCAGCTCAATCAGTATTGCTGACCTCACCGCTGCAGACCACAGCACCACGTCTGGTCTTAAGGTGGTGCTGCATATCTCCTGTGGGAACTGGAGCTGCCTTCCCATGTCTACCTCCCCTGGTGTTAATAGCTTGGCGGGTGGTCTCCTGTTGGTATTCACTGTGGGTTCCCCCTGCCTGAGGAAGTGGATACTGCGTCTTCCTAAGCACTTGGTCGTGCCGCCATCTAAGCCGACCCTGTGTCAGTGCTGTTTTGCAGCCCGACAGAACATGCTGGAGTGAGGCGTTGATGGTCCCACAGAGGTCACAGAATTGCTCTGTTCCAAGCCATTGGTGGAGGTTTTTAGGGCTCGGGAGGGTGTCGTATGTTGCCCTAATGAGGAAACTGAGCCGAGCCTGTGGCAGTTTCCAGAACTCTGCCAGCTGATTGCTCGGTTCGCGACACCCTCCCAAGTTGTCCACCGCCCCTGCTGCCCCTGTGCCACGGACCTCACTCTGAGCTCCTCCTGCTCAATCCTGGTGACCTCTGCAACAACGAGGTCCTTTCTCTCCTTCCTGCTTGCCTTGGACCATAGGATGGGTGGCTGGTCCATCCGAGGCCTACCCGCCCTGTCTGGACCATGCCCACGACTTCTTGATGTTGCAGTCTTCCAATCACCTTCTGCACCTCCTCCTTGGCCCTCCATTTCCTTCCAGTCTCAACTCTGGCATTTGCCTCAGCCACTGCCCTGTAGGAGGAGTCCCTTAACTCCATCACCAGCCTTGCCTTCTCCTGCCTGTAGCCCAGGGTGATGGATTCAGGGGTAACTGGAGTGAGTTCAATCCATACAGGCCAGCAGCTGAAAAGCACCATGGTAGACCAAGCCATTTGCGGATGAAGGTGTTGGCTTTCGTCTCCATCTGGTTTACGACTGATGAGTTGACTTCGCACAGCTTCAGAGTAGGGGTCGACCAATTATCGGCATGGCACGTCTGATTTGTTAGTTAGCACGAATGCAGCCAATCAGGATCGAAGACTGAACACAGACAAAGTTTAGGATTCTCACTGAGGCAGACTGGCCTTCAGCTGTAGCCTACGGAGCTATATTTCGAAGGTAAGGAAGGTAGCCTACATTGCTGAAGTTGCAGTGAATCACAATCATCTACACTGAAGTTACAAAAACACCACTTTGTAATCTATTGTCTCTTTGATCTGGATCAATAAGTAAAGCACCCACTTCCTTCATTTAGCGAATTCCCAAATGATGCACGTTACTGATGCTGTTTAGGCTACTAGTTATCCCACAAACTCGGGTGCTGCGCGTCGGGAGTTCTCTGCCTCCGCCTCGTTCGTTAATTGTGAATAACGGGACACCTCGGCGGACATAGTACAGACAAGTCCTAAATTATGTGATAGCGAACGTCAAGAAGTCTAATTGCTACTTTTTTAAAATGGACTACATGCACCCAGGGCCAACCGTAATTTAATCTGACCTGAACAAAATCGCATCCTGAGCTGGCTGTTAACTAACGTGCCTTTTAGGCTCTCAAAAGTGTAGCTTATAGCCTAAACATGGACACAAATTGCATGCTTAAATAGCCTAAGAACTATTTTAAAACTGTTTTGTTAAACTATTCAACCGTAACACTTGCCATCGCGCATGCACCTCTTCCTCTCCTTCTCCCTCTCGTGCACTCACACACACGATGGCAAAGCATCCTCTTTGTGACAGGTCCCATAACAAGCACATAGCCCATTGTGCAGGCCTACTCTATCAAAATAATTGCTATCACTCAGCTCTTGGATTAACATGATACACAGGATTTACACTTGCAAAGTGATGCAAGTTGATAGACAATTGTGTATCAAAAGAAGAAAGAAAAGTTTGCATAATTAAATGATTTTGAATTAAATTTTTGCAGCATATAGCCTTTACTATCTACCCCCCTTTTTGACAACTGACATATCGGTTTTACATATCGGTTATCTGCCTCCTGTTTTGGTAATAATTGATATCGGTATCGGCCCTGAAAAAAGGTATCGGTCGATCCCTACTTCAGAGGCCAGATCACCCTTGGTACAGGGTGAAGTGATAATACCACACCTTGTACTTTCAAGGTAGCTGGCTTGCGTCGATCTTGGACAGACCTTCTGAAAGCTGCCGAAGAATGATCTTCCCCATATCATTGTCTGAGAGGCCAGATGTATAAAGTCTTCCCAGGCTTCGGATGGGCTGATCCACGATACGGGGGATGTCTTCCCCGCTGATGGTGAAGGTGACTCTTTTTCTTCCCCTTTTGCAACGAGAGGCTTCTTGACTGCGGCTTGAACTTCATCCTGGCCCAGCTCATCCAGCCTCTTAAGCAGATGTGCTTAGATGTCCTAGATGTGCATGGGGCGGTTCGTAGTAGGCAGGTGATGTCGTCCATATAGATCCTTAGGGGCGGGAGCCACTGGCCTGCAGGCAGCCGAACCCCACCCACCACCTGCCTTGCCCCGATCAGGATGACCTCAAACGCTGCCACGAAGAGGATGGGGGAAATGGAGCATCACATTGCAATCCCTACTTCTAGTTTTTGCCAGCCAGTGGTGACCTTCTTCAGTGCAAAGCACATGTGCATGTCCTGGAAGTAGTTGTTGATCATGGTCCTGATGTTGTCTGTGATGTAGAAGAATTCCAAAGCGTAGGCTATGAGCAGGTGTGGCACTGATCCATAGGCATTAGCTAGGTCTAGCCATATGATGTGTAGATCTTTCTTCTCCCTCTTAGTGGTCTGGATCTGTTCCCAAATCATGGAGGCGTGCTCTACACAGCCAGGGAAACCTGGAATCCCGATCGATGTAGTTGTTCTCCATTAGGTAGGTGGTCATTCTTCTTGCCATCACGGAGAAGATTTTCCCCTCCACATTCAGTAGAGCTATGCTCCTGAACTGCTCAATGGTCTTAGCATTCTGTTGTTTTAGTTATATTTAGTTTCATCCACTTGGTTTGCACTGTGTTTGTTGTCCAACTTTCTCCTATTCTGACAGACACTTGCCTATTAAAAAAGTACCTTGGATTGAATGAATACAAAATACCACATTTGACCCTTTCATTGAACTATAATGAACTATGAATTATTAACTCTACTCCTAACAAGACACAGAAACACACCCCTCAGGTTTTTGGCAGGCACAACGATAAGAAGAGACAATGAAACCTAGTCTCTGGGTGAGTGGGGAGGGGGAACCAAGTTTCACATACTGGAGAGAGAAGGGTGGCCTGGAGAGAGAAGGGTAACTGACACTTGGTTGGACAATCACAGTTTGACACGAATATCATAAATCATCAATCCAACATCCAGGGTTTGACACATAGGTCATAAATCAATAAAATGTTTACCTTTTTTGACATAAAGTAGATTATAGATACTACTTACTATAGTGCATAATACCTTTTTTTTAATACCTGCTTTGACCAATCAGACATAATTCAGGAGAATGAAAGGCTCCAGGCTGCTTTTGGAATTCTCTACAAGTGAATAAATACAAGCCTCCACCCACACAGGCTGCACAAATCCACAGTTAATCTAACATTGTCAACATTCAACAGCCAACATTGAATTAATTGACTGATGTCAGTGACATCAGGTTTGCAAAAGCTGCGAATGAAATATGTCTTGCACGCATGTATACGTACACCCATTTTTGAGGACAGGCACAAACTTGATGGGTGTGAAAGCTCTTCACTTGTCAGAATGAGGTGACTCAGTGAGTGAAGACCTACTGCAAATGAGCCTCTGGCTATAGTCATTGGTGCCAATGTATGGGAGACTGCCTGCCAGCCTGCCAGAAATCCTTTCTCACTCTTCAACTTGAGGCAGAAAACGGATTGAAACTCCTACCACTATATGCTTGCCAAGGCCTTTTTAGTCAGTAAATCAAGTATCTTTATCTGCATTAGACACCCATGCCCTGTGCTGACCTCCATTTTCTTTGGCTTTACACAACTGATTTGCAACGGTGAATCAGGGGTAAAGCATGAACCTTGCCCTTGCTAATTGAAACCCCTGATGGTATTCTCTACCCTTTTCACTGAGTTTTAAGTATGTTTCTTCGTGAAGAGCTGGGTGGCAGTTGGATTACCTACAATGGTCAAACAGAAATTGGGTGTTACAGTGGCATTGTGTATCTGCTGTCACAGTGATAGTGATTTGATGTGATTTGCGACAACTATGCGTGGAACGCCCCTTCAAATTAAACAAATAATAATTGCATAACCCAAACATGAACAGGTATTGTTTTAGTGTGCATAATCGCAAATAATACATGCCAGCCCATCTGGCATGTTATACAAACCTCTTTTAGCCATATGTGAAAGTAGTCAGCCACAAGTGAGACACATTCAATTATTCCAGATAAACCACAGCAAATAAACCACAGCAAAGACTTGACAAAATATTATATGTGCCCACAGGAAAAAAAACACCTATTTCACAGAGGCTGCAAAAAATGCTCTGCCTTCAAAAGCAGCCTGATGTTTTAGTAAGGATTTATGAATCCAAGAGAGCAGTCTTGTGGGACATGGGGGTCTGACAGTACGATGTTGAGTAGCTGTCTGTCTTGGTAGGTGTGTTCAAATAGCAAGACAGTGAAGTTACAAGTCTGGGACCAGTTAGTGGAATGCATTCCACATTGTAAGCAACATATTAAATCCAGTGCCAATAATTACTCTATCAAAAATGCATCAGACAGTGCACTGGGATGCTTACAGCATGGTTTCCCTTTGGCCTAGTAGTCTGGTCTGTGACGTTATTGGTGTTTTGATATTTCTCTTTTCTCTCTCCATTTAACCTTAGTATTTGCCCCTTGTATAATTTTCTTAGTGAACGTTTCTACTTGCATTACTGTCTTGCATTACACAAATTGCAAGCAGTTTGAGATACATGCAGGATTAAAGCATTCCACTTTGGCACTTTTGTCTCTCAGAGTCTCAGATATCCTGTATCACCCAGGTTTCCAGTTACTTGTTTTATATAATTGGAGATGAGTAATCTACAAATGCAAAATATGTCACAAATTAGAGAGGGTTTATAGAAAAAGACCACTCACTTGATAGATGTTGAATAAATTATATGTCAAGAGGACAGTGACCAACTGCCAAAAAAAGAGAAAGCACAGGTCATGTTTAGGATTCTTCTGACATGACAACGTAATGAGAAACATAATGGGACTAATCAAGGCCTTATTATATTACCATCATCATTATCATTACCATCATGATCACCATTTATACGCATGTGACACACTAGCTCTTCGCGGTTTCAGCATCTCGTCAGGCTCCCATGCATTCTGTTGGAACACGTTGGACTATCTTGATCTCATGTGAAAAGAGCTCTGTTTCCTTTTGTTCAGGCATGTATCAATCTGGGTTCCAGCGAGCTGGTTCCAGCATTACGTCATCCACAGAACAAAAGTGTGATGGGATGAGGTGGGTGGGGGTCTGAGGGGATGGGGGTGGGGGTTGGGCCCACTGCTGAGATCAAGGTTTGGGAAGAAGTCATAGGAAGAGGAGGGAGGGGGCAGGAAGGAAAGACAGATGGAAGTTGAGGAAAAGAGGAACAACCGTGGGAGCTGATGGAAAATAAAGCTCTGTGAAGCAATGGTCTCCCGCAGATGGAACTGCGCACCATGTAATTCAGTGTGATTCAGGTCCTCCGCAAGAGCTTCCTTTCACATGTCTCCAGTGTTCTCGCTGAACACCTCACGTTTTTACGGGCTCTGGGACAAAAAGGGCCATTTCTCAAGCGAATATTTTTGAGGAACACATTCTGCATCTTATCAGTCTGGCCTCTGCAACAGAATGATATTAATATTGACAAACATTTCATGGTTTCTTTTGTGAAGGGTTATTGATAGTCCACTTGCTATTTGCTTTATATATTCAAACCTCACAAATTTACTTACCAGTAGTTACTTACTGTTCTAGAGCCTCTTTTTACCTTTTTTACCTTATTCACTCAAACACATGAATGAAATCAGTGGCATATTAATGTTTCAGTCTAGTCTAGTACTGCCTGGTCTGCCAAGTGAACCACCATTTTGTAATAATGTTATGTTAAATTAATTAGTTGACTCTGTGTGGCCATGATGTTAGCCTTGATGTTGGCATTTCCAAACATGTCTTTGATTTGATTACATCATCCAGTTGTTTTAAGGCTTTTCCACATAACATTGAAGAATTGTTTGCCTTTTTAAAAGTCTGAAAGTAATGGCATACTTTCTCCTCGTAGCCCTCATAAAAATTAAGCTTAGGTTAATGTTTGCATCCAGCTGTGATTTGGCAATGATGGACATTTTCCCTCTTGTGCAGGATTGAGATCAGGGGCCGTATTCACAAAGCCTTTTATCTTACCACTAGGAGTATTCCTAAATCGCACTAAAATATTTTAGCTAGGAGTTTTCTCTTAAAAGTTATTCACAAAGCCTTTCAGACCTACTCTTAGTAAGGAAAAATGACAACTCCTAAACTAAGAGTATGTCTTTGTTGCTATGGATGACGTCATTACTCTATGCACAAGCTTGACTGAAATGACCACCTTGATTGGCTGATGATTGTAACGCGGGAATGATTCCAAACACCTCCCTTACGATGATGACTGACAGGTGACAGGTCTGAGAATGCGTGCGCTACACAAGTAGTGCGAAGGAAGATGATGAATAACTGAATAAAAAATAACTTATAGCCTAGTAGCCTAATGAAACATAGGCCTACGGATTGATGTAGTATCTTTCTTTAATTATTACATTAATCTGTCACCATATGCCTACGTTTGCAAAGAGGAGAACATTTTAATTTGATTCGCAATGAAACGTTTAATTTACATGTTAACAATCAGTAGTTTTGGTTGTTGTTGGTGGCGTTATTGCATCCCTTTTATGAATGCAAAATTGTTCCCTCACGATTGGAAGCTCCTGTTGCCGCATAGGCTACGCATTTCAAAACATTGCAACGTGAAATGCCACAAAAAGCTGTTTGTGAATAGGTCTTAGTGAGTTAGGAGTCCTCTCGTCCCCTCTTCTTTTAACCTGTCCCAGACTTAGGTGATACTTTTAGGTCTAAAATGCTTCGTGAATTACTTTTAGTGAAAAAAAATTAGGAGTCCTAAAGTTAGGAGTGACACGCCCATTATTTTTAGGAGATGCTCCTAAATTCGCCACTTAGGAGCTACTTTTAGCCTTAAAATTCTTCGTGAATACGGCTCCAGGTGTTTTGGAATGCTTATTCAAAAGATAAAAAGTCATAGTGATAGAGTGCATTTTTCCTGATACATGCTATTTCATCACTACCAATACAAAATGTGGAATCCCTGAAAAAAGATGTATTTTAATGACACAATAATCCACCAAATGTGCAGTTTTGTAGTTGGCAGAGTTTGTGCACTGTAGTTAAACACTGCCCGATAAACCATTTAAGCATCGTCATCGTGATGTATGCATATGCAATAGTCACATCACAGGACCTTTCATGACTATGAGAGAACCATACTGCATTGTGCACTGCATTGTCGCCAAATCATAGAAAATCAGATCAGTAGAATGTCAATTGCCTACTTCATAGGCAGTTCATGAGCCGGTGCGATTCACAAAGTTCACAATACGGTGATATGGATTTTATTTATTGATGTGTGCTTCGATATTTGCCATCCTTCCCCATCCCAAAAAATCCATCCCTCATTGCAGTACTTATTCTTTGGCCCATTGGGTTATTCTTTGGCCCATGCTATATTAGATTAAAAGACAATTCTGGCGATTTTCACATAGATCTCTGTTTCTCGAGGTCACCAAGTACTGTCGGTACAGAAAAAAAAAACAGATATAACTGCCCGGCAGCTACAGTGCTACATGAGCATGGGGGCTCATGAACATGCCCCCAGAGTGTAGCACTATAGTTACCTGGCAGCTGTTGGCTACAGCAACTCAAGCTGATGGGCAGAGGCAGGTCATATGCATGAATGCACCTGTCCAGACATAATGAACTTGATGGACCTCATTCAAGTGATACCAGTGGCAATGGCCGATTGCGAGAGGGGCATTAATGTCATAAAAATGACATCCAGCCTGACTGGAGGTCAAGGCTGGATGTAGACACACTGTCAGGCTTTCTTGTCATACAATTGACATCCCCAGACATCCCCGATTATAACCCTACTTCTGCAGTTGAGCTGTGGCACTCTGACCGCATCAGAAGTCGTAGACCCAATTTCATGGAGCGCCACCAGTCTGTGGCAGAGATTGCATCAGAAGATAACATTTAAGTCATAGGAGAATGTACACATGTTGTTTGAAGAATATGTTAAAATAAAAAGAAGCCAGGACGACCGCTCGGTCATCAGTACTCATTCTGCTTGACTTATCGGCTGCCTTTGACACGGTTAATCACCATCAACCTGTTGGCTACAATCAACCATCCTTCTTCTTGACAAATGCCTTAACATTGTTCTCTGCTCATTTTGCGCTATCAATATCTTGTCAAGATACGTAGCAGGGTAGGCTATTCGGAAAAACAGATATTTCCCCTCCGTTTTTTCAAATAATTTTGTTCACACCGATGCTAAATACACTTGGGGAATGGTGTGGCAAACCCCTCGAGCAAACAGGTGGCCAATCAGAGATTTCGAACAAACAAGAGAACAACATGTCTCAATGCAAAAACGCTGTTTTCGCTTGATTACATGTAAAACTGAAACCGGAGTTTTCCCACATATCACATATTGCAGTGCCTCCTATGTCATAAAATGCAGAAGGCAGCTCACATTAGCATCACTACGCTTGTGGGGGGAACCAGACCCAGAGCAAACAGCAGGGTTGACAGCAGTGTGACTCATCTGATCGCTGCCATGCTGTGCCTTTGCAACACCTCATCCCAACCCCCACCAAGTAATTTTCTCAAGACTGTTTTTATTTCAAATGTTTTTGTCAGTAATACTGAATGAAATCAAAGGCAGTATTACATTTTTTTTTGGAAGGTATTTCTGAATCATGAAAAGTGCAAGAAAGTGACATTGCACACCTTGAGAGCTGCAATGAACAAGGTAATTCAATCACTATTCAGCATCCCATCCATTCTTGCTGTTACACATCTCTCCCTGTCATCCAAGGCACTTCCAATGTGCCTGGTGGAATTTTCCACATCACTGTGTCCCACTGTGGAAATTCCTATCCCTGTTTATCAGTAGTAAAGTAGAGGAGATTTCAGCCGTGAATGCACTGACCTACTTGGCGTCCAGGTGTTTTTTTTTATTATTATTATTGAACTTACATGAGTCCTGATGCCCAAGTCTTGATTGCATCATCTGCATTATTTATAGAATTGGATTGACTCAGACTGTGAGTGGAGCACAGGGTGGCTAGCATTTGCCCAGTCTTTTGAACATTATGTTGTACATGTACGTTCAGACCATTTAGAATGGCCTAAATGGATGACCCACCAAGTTTTGCTTTAAAATGTCTTGTAAAATATAGACTAATTTAGCTACATTTCTATAGCGTCAGGAAAAAGCCTGTGTATACAATATGTGTCTTTAACTAGATGTACCACAGAGCGGTACAAAATATGACCGCCGCCCAGTCCAGCACATTTGTGTGTGTGCGTGTGTTTGTGTAGAGTTGGGCTGGGCGATATGGCTGAAAACTGTATCACAATATAAGTATGTCATATCAGTCGATATCGATAATTATTGATTTTTTTTTATTATCTATTTCAGATAAGGACCAGAAGTAAAGGGGAAAAAGTTAAATTTAAACACTTTTATTTTAAACTCAACCTTCCTCTGATTGTAATCACCTCAGTTATCAATTAAAGCAAACAGGGAAAAGAAATAGCAACACAATCATGAAAAACACTCAAATAAATAAATGTGCACATAAGTCTGAATGAAAGCTGGTTGAAGCCTGGAAATATTGTAAACAAAGTAGTTTAATTTGCTACTGGTTAGTGTTCAGTTTCCCCACGTTTGTTTAAGTTTCAAATTAATACTTTTTCTCCTTGGGACGTCCGTTTGAGTCTTGGAAAATACTTTTCCATTTACATCAGGATTGAGATGATTAGAACTTATCAGTCAATTTGAATGCAACAGTTTTGAACAAATTCGTGCAGCGTGCTAATGATGCTAACCGGATTTAATAGCAATTTAGCCAGTCATCTTGCACGATTGAGGAGGGATGCGCCTGTTGAGAGGGAGGGAGAGAGAGAGAGAGAGAGATCAGTGCACGGGGCAAGGACTCATTGAGAGTCTGTGTTGAGGTAGGCCTACTTCTATCGCATAGCCTACTCTGGTAGAGTTGCACATACTAGCTACAATGCAAGATATATTTAGCCTATTTATTTATGGACAACGTAAGGCGGGAGGTGTGTGTTGCTTTTAATTATCGAATGTTCTATCGAACGTATTTTTTATTGAAATCGATTACATGTCTATTGCGATACATATCGCTATCGTTTTATCGCCCAGCCCTAGTGTACAGTATGTAGGTGTGTTTCTATGTGTGGGTTCATGTGTGTAATTACGTGTCTTTGTGTGTGTGTTTTTTTATGTGTATGTCTGTGTGTGCATGTGTGTGTGTCTTTATGTAGGTGTACATAAATAAAGCAAATCAGGGAACAGTGTTGGGGAAGTTACTTTTAAAAAGTAGTGTTTGCCCGTTACTCGTTACTCAAAAGTGACCCGTTACTTTACTTAGTTTCCCTCTATGGAAAGTAACTTTTTACGTTACTCGTTACTTTTATGTTGCTCGACTTTGGGCAGAACCCAATATCTGTTCCTAAATTTGTAGGCCTACATAAAGTTCTACTATGGAGGACATAACAGGTATTTCTTTTGTGCTCTTTATTATAAAAAAATGCCACAAACAGAGCACTTGACAAGAAAACATTGGGCTTATAGGTTTCAACACCACCACTAAAGCCCTATGAAACAATATCAAATAACATAGCCTCGATACATCTTGGGCATATAGGTGAACACAAAATATATGAGGGCTTATTTTATAGCCTTATGCTCTTTCATTAAACAGGCGCTCATCCGAAATTTGGTGCAAAGCTAGTGCAAATCGTATCAATAGGCTGGCAGTTGAGTTAACGGCAGTGGACTAAATCAGGGCACAGTGTAGGCTACAACTAACACTCACATTCCTCCCCTTAGTTTCAACAAGTTTGAAGTAATGTGAACACCTCCATCCCTCAGAAGTTAGCGTTGGCTGCGTCTCGCTTGCTATGATTGCCACCAGCCTCTGTCACGTACCGTGTGGAGCTATGATTGCACTTCATGCTACCAGCCTCTGTCACGTACCGTGTGGAGCTATGATTGCACTTCATGCTACCAGCCTCTGTCACGTAGGCTGCTGTGTGGAGCTCGTGCCTATTGCGCAAGCGCGCAGCTGAGAAAGCAGCGTCACTGTCAAATCTGTCCCTGGGAAAAGTAACGTTGCACCAAATTTTTTGTTACGTTACCAAATTTTCAGTTGTAGCGCGTTGCACTACTTTTTACTCGAAAAAGTAGTTGTTACTGTAACTCGTTACTTTGTAACGCGTTACACACAACACTGTCAGGGAACCACCTACTCTTTGCGATAAGTACCATGGGATCTTTTAACAACCATGGTGAGTCAGGACCTCAATTTAACATTCATGCAAAGGAAAACATCTCCTGAGTACAGTGTCCCTGTCACTGCAATAGGACATTGGGATTGATATTTGTTTGGTGGCTTTTGGCCACAGGGAAGAGTGCCACCTACTGGCCAGCCACCAACACCACTTCCAGCAGGAACCTACTCTTCCAAGGACATTTCTTATCAGGCCCGGAGTGGGTAATCGGGAGAATTCGCGGTGGGCCGCTTCACTTTTGGGCCGGTCGAGGGAAATATATTGACATTTGCAACGTTAATCTAACCTGACCCTAGCCAGATGAATTTCGTTCTGCTTAGCTCCGCCTAGCTTCACTCATATCCATCTGGGACCTCTTCTATTGAGAATGATTTCTGCAACCGACTTTATGGTTCAGCCAATCAGGACGCAGGGCGGGAGTTTCATAGATGTGACATAGCGTAGAAGCGACTGTGAGACTGTTATTAGCGTCACGGGTTGGCTTCGATGTGAGTGGTTGAAGTAGCCCGTCAATAGATGACGGACAAGTGGCTTATTCAATCATATGCAATAATTTTTTGATTAGGCCCAGCCTTCTGAAGCAACACTTCAATGGATCGGTTCCAGATGGATGAGTGGAGCTAGGCGGTGCGAAATTCATCTGGCTAGGGTCAGGTTAACGTTAATCTATCTTCTCTTAAATATTGATCACATAGGCTACCGCTGACAGTAGCTTCTCCGCGAAGTCTGAGGACAAGTGCTGGGCAAGACTTCTGCGATGCAGTGACAGTCCTAGTTTTGAAGTCGGTGGGGCCATCCTTAAAAATATTCTTGTTTGCAGTAACAGCCAAAAAAAATAAAAAATGGGTCGGTAGGTAGGTCAATATTTTATTTTTCCAAGATTCAGAGTAAAAAAAAAAAGTACAATTTTGGTCATGGTGATTACGTAGGTATGAATTTGTGCATGTGCACAAATGTGCATATCGTGACGTAACTGACTGGGTCTTCAACCCGTGCCTTCAGGCGCACCATTGCAAACCTCATTCTGATGTAGGTTATAAAAACCAGCCTCTCTTAAACTTCTTTGACCTGAGGCCCGGTCATGGCAGACTTTGGGGTTATAGGGCTCATCTACACGTGCTCTGATTCTATGGAAGTTCCAAAAATTAACGTTGTTCTATTAAGTGTCAAATTAACTTCCAACAGGTTGAAGCGGAGCTTTGATACCAACGTTATCAATTAGTTTCAATGTCTCTCGTGCAGACGCCTGCATTGAATGAATGCTCATACCACCACTTCATTGTATGGCTCCATGTTTAATGACATTGATAGCAGAAACGTTTGTTTTCTTTTTTTGTCGGTCCGCGGTTTCTTGATCAACTGCGCAGCTAATTATCAGACGAAGCACCGGGCCTAATTTCACTCCACGACTCCGCGGACCAGCAGTCTCCACGTTGCGGACCCATTGAGAAATGCTGAATAGACCACAACCAATTTCAATTCTTCGACACGGTCACCGATAGACTAGCGGGGAGAAGGAATGGAAAAAGATCTCTGCACAGTTCTTCCACTCGTGCGGAGTGAAAGCGCCGTTGAGATGTTTGTGTGAATGACACGAAGCGTATAGGCCATAGTGTGATATGCGTAAACAATGGTGTAGAGATGACACCACAGGGTTTTATTTGAGAGCCTACATTTGCATGTAGCCTAGGCGATTTATATTCACAATACTTAGGCCTACTGAAATAAATATTATTTTACTGCATTTGTATTGGTTGTTTAGAGCAAAAAATCGGTTGATCTGCCTTAACGCATGGTTTACGACCGGCAAGTCGGTCGGACTAAAAGGGGAAAAAGATAAATATTTGGGTCGGTTGGGTTACGGCAAACGAAAATATTTTTAAGGATGGCCTGGGTGTGTTTAGCTCTTTAGTGATCTCCAAAGTCTTCAGCTGTATGACGGCTCTGGTAATGGGCATTCCGTCATTATGTTTTTCAGTCACATATTCACACACTCTCAGATCAATTTATTGGAAAAGGCTGCTTTTAGAACCACAAATTTTAATGATGACAATAAAAATGTTTGCATTTTTAAGAAGGTTTTTCTGGGCTCGTCATCACCATATTATTTTAAAATTGCCATCATAGCTCCTTCTCAATTGTTGGCTACTTTTGAACCACTTGTTTCGAGATGATCTCTCTCCACCATTCAGGCTTGTGCCACTGTTGTGAACGATGGCTCACTTTCAAAACACTCGTTACAAAATATCGATACGGCGCCATCTACGGGGGGGGTTTTTTTGTCTAGGCCCCAAATATAAGACGACCCCACTTTTAAGGCCTACTTACTTACTTACTTACTTTTGTTTAAAATACTAATATCCAAGTGTGTCTATTAATAGGATAATTTGGTATTGATGTTATTATTATGACTGCTGCGCAGCTAACTATAGGTTAATCAGAGTTTTTTTTTCAACCATTTTGTGTCAATGATTCCTGGGACACTGAAAGACCGGGGTGCCCCGCTCTCTCTCGTAACGAACGAGCCGCCCCTCCTCTGCATGTGCATTTAACAGAACATTAACCATTGTTAAAGGATTGTTGTTGCCACATAGAAGCATTGCATAGAAGACAGCGGGCTACCGGTAAATTGCTATTAAATCCTCTTAGCATCATGACCATGCTGCGCAAATTTGTTCAAAACGGCTGCATTTAAGTTAACTCTGCTAAGGTCTTATCACAACATAGTTTAGTGCAATAAGTTAAGTAATGCATCAAGCCGTATCTCAAAGCTAACGTTAGAATACTGTTTGGATATCGAGTTTAGCATGCATCTATAGTATCTATTAGTTACATCTAGGGCTGTCACTTTTGTGAAAAAATCCTGTTCGATTTTTGAGACATAAGTGTTCATTGAATCGATTGTAAAATCGATTTTTTATGTCTAACGACGTTTCCATTTTCAACGCCAAATATAGGCCAATCCACAAACAACTGCAGGACCAACGTAAAGAGGGCGCTTGTAGACGCAAGCCAGCAATATTTCTGATTTATTGGCGTGAAGTTTCGTGCACAATGACAAACAGAAGTGCAACATTCTCGAAAACCAGTAAGCCGAGTGGACTGCCATTACATCAGTGACATGACTGCAGGCTTCAACCTAGCTGTGTCTGTGTTTACGATTAGAAATGTCAAACAAATTTCGCCTACGTAGAACTCGATTGCACAGTTTGCGTAGCCTACCGCTTTGTTCTTCTCCATAGTTTGATATACCAAAAATCCGAAGTACTTCCACATCGAACTCCTCAAGTTATAGGCCTTTATCACGGCAGCCCACGGGCAGCTGAAGCAGGGCTGTTCAATTTCCTGTTGGCAGGCAAACCACAGGTGTTCCTAAAAACATTAACGAGGCCTCTGGTTGAAGTAACTGTGGCCGAATCTGACACTTAATTAGAAACACCTGTGCTCACACAGGAACAGGGCTGTTCACTTCCTACTTCGGCTGCCATGATAAAGGCCTATTAGGGCCCATCACTCGTCTCTCTACATGTCGCACAGGTTGATCGCGTTGTCCTCCATTTTTTGGCAAAACACGAGCAGCATAGCAGCTGATTGAAACAGCTGTTCCCGGTGCGTAAAATTGGTGGTAATTTTCTTTTTAGCGTTCGCAATGCTTTCTGCACTTCGGAATTATTTTATATTTGGTTAAAATCGATTCCCTATTTTAGTTTTCGAAACTTGTGTTGTTTGGTCCAATCGATTGTGCAATCGATTTTCGAACGTAAAGTGACAGCCCTAGTTACATCTGCTTGTCAATTTCGACTAGGTTACTCATGCAGGGCTCATTTTGACTCTGACACTGAATGTTAGCAAAATCCTGATGCAAATGTAAACGTGTTTTCCAAGACTCAAAAGTGCTTGTCCCAAGGAGAAGTACAAACCTTTATATAACTAACTACTTAGAAAACATTATGAATTGCATCCACACATCAGCAGCCTTTTAACTGTGTTAAAATTGTAAGGGTTTCCTCACGAACGTCTTAAAGCACCCCCGCCCATGCACACACACACAGGCACGCACAAACTCACAGGCACACGCACACATACACACAACACAACCTGACACGGAGTTTTGTTGTATCTTAACTCCTTGAAGTTTATTTATTACCTCCAAGTATACAACATTCTTCCAGGGCTGCTCACCTCTCAATTCTCTCATCGGCTCAGCACGTCAGTACTACGTGGGAACTCTCCCTCATCTCCACTCTCAGCTTTCCTCTTCCTGTTTACCAGTTACTTCACAAAATAAAAGTCCTTGTACCTTTTTCAGTGCTACAGTAGATCACCCATTATGATCAGTGAAATTACCGATGACTCAATGGGTGTAATCAGTGGCTGATTGATCTACAGAGAAAGGGAGTTTGTTAAAACATCTCTCCAGTGTGTCATTTAGATAGCATTTGAGCAATTGGTACTGGCTGTCTTTGTGTTTTGGACACAAGCTGTATCCAACATCAATGGTGCCATAGACATCCTGTCCCTCTGGCTGAAGAGTTTATGATTGGGCCCTTGGATTAAAGCAGAACAAAACATTATTGCACAAACAGATATAAAAGAATTTAATGGCAGGGTTGGAAAAGTAATTTAAAAAACAAAGAGGAAAAAAATGGATTTGAGAGAGGAGACTAATAACACCATGTGCCTTGTGAAACAATTATTAAAATCAGGAACGCGGTATATAACCCTGAAGTTCACCAAAAACAGAATGGCATAAGCACAATGTTAACTAGCCTGTCAAGGAAGCCACAAAAAAAGACTGGCTTGCGCGGACATATTCTAGCCAAGCCCTTGAAGGAAGCTTAAACTATGTACATGCACACACACACAGGCACTCATGCACAAACACACGCGCGCACACACACAAATGCCCTTGACGACTGAATAAAGATGTAGCCAAGAGAAAATAATACGTTGTTCTTTGTGGGAGGAAATGTATTTGCCTCTCCAGGACAGGCTTTGTCTCAGTAGCCTGACCTTAACCCATAATCCATGCCATTGCAATGTGTCGGAAGATTCACATGATGGCTTTAAACAGTTGCTGACATTAAGATGAGGAATGTTTCTTTGCATATCTCTTTCATGTTGGTGTAATCCATTGAGAAGATGGCTGTTTGGAAATATTGTCAAGTTTGCCTATGACAATGATGAGATCTCAAATTGGGTGAGTTCTGGTTCCAAAACAATTCATGCAGTGAGGATCCAACAGTAAAATAGTGACCCTTCAGTCTTGTGTCCTCAAAGTAGGGGATTTTCCTAAAACAGGAACCAAGGAACTTCAAAATGCTTAAAACTTCAAAAGGCCAGTTCAAAATGCTTAATTCTATTTGTTGGCTTATGTTGACTAATGGATTAACAGCAGTTTCCATGTAATATATTGTAATTCTTGTAGACTCAGTCCAATTAAACTATCATGCTCAGATTGGTGGCTGCCTGCCTACCTGTCTAGCATCGTCCCAGCCCACTGCCATGACTCAAAGTCAAGGCAAATGTAATTCTTTTTGCATGAAGGCCTTGCAAGGTAGTTGTGTTGTGTATTTGTTATGCCGTCTGGATAGCCATCAACCATGGCTAATAACGGCTTACAGAACTCATGCAACTTTTCATGCATAATACAATACTTCTGAAGTGCTTGAAGTACTTCTCTTACTGAACTTCTCCAGTTGTACTTTCTATCTATAATCATTTAGGATGGAAATAATTTAGGAATGTAGATAGAAGTTATTGATTATGTTAGTAGTTTAGACTCTTAAAATGTAGTATGGAAAATCAAACAATGTTGCACAAAGATAGTAATTTTGATCGACTTTCTGTCCAGTATTATCTGTAAGAATGTGGTAATGACACCAAGGACAAACATTCCTCAGAGGACATTTTGGAAACAGACAGGTGTCTGTGTCATCCTTTCCACATCGTATGAAGCTGTGCAAGCATATTAGCATTCTGGTGACATGGAATGGTAACAGGAGAGGAGTGTCTGCCTGTGCATTTGAAACCGGAGTTGGTAAACATTTATTCCACAGCATACTGAAACTGCTGCAGACGTTGCTGGCTGACACAGGGGTTATGAGTTTTGTGATATATGGTTTCGGGACTCGTGCTATTGGGTAGCTGAAGAATGTCAATACTGGCAGGCTGAGATTCCTCTATGGGCCCACATGAAGCTGAGCTTTCGGAGTCCGTGTCAAGCTCGAATGAGGCAGCAGGAATGTGGCCCACTCAAGGAGAGCATAGCTGCTCACAGTGGCTGGGAGCTCGAAGACCGCCATGCAGCAGATTAAAGAAGTAGGCCACAGGCACACATGTGCTTGCCTGAAGCCTTGATGGGGGTGGTGACAGGCACAAGGCAACCATATTCTCTAGCTGAAAGGCACAATCAGGACCTGAATAGTTTGTAGCGCGTACAGCAGATGTTTGGCAGATTTACATTAGGCTTGGATGTTTTTCACTTTTATTGATTTTATAAATGGAATCATGGTCAATATAATTTTGATGTTTTGACTAGGATTAACAAAAAAAAAGCAAAAGTTAAAACAGATTTCTACAAAGTAATGTTGATTAATTAAAAAAAATATATAAATTATGTTTTTATAAACAAAGTTCGGGAGGAGCCCTTAGGGATGATTGACAGCAATTAACTCACCTGTCTTCCTGCCATATTTAAGGGTCGGGACACACCAAGCCGACGGCCGACCATCGGCAGAAAAGCAGTCGGACTGATCAATCGGCTCCCATCTCCCTGAGTCGGTCAAAAAAGTGCCTTGGAACACACCGAAGCAACGCCGAGTGTATGTTCTGCGCATGTGCGAGACATACTACATTTCCATAACATCAGGCGGTGCTAAAAGATTCAGAGCTGGAAAGATTGTCTAGTTACCAAGATTATGGACTTAAAGTCCGAAGAAGGACTTCGGACTTTAAGCAATAAGAAATTATAGATATAAATATATATTGTGTACTATTTTATTAACATTGCTTGTGTGTGATGGCAATGAAACACTCATTCGGACACGGAATAAATAATTTATTTTTGCCCGTTAACCGAGCTAGCTAGCTAGCTAGCTAACGTTAGCACAGTAAAGTTCGGTAGTAACTAAGGACTTTGGTTAAACTTGTATGTTGTTACAAATTAACCTGAAATAATATACGTTCAGCAACAGTGTGGTAGTCTAGTAGTAAAAATACTGTGTGGTAGTCTAGTAGTAAAAATATGTTAGGATAGTTTACGAAAATGGGTTCATAACTTACGTCTCTGAAAGTACAGTGGGCATTGCTTCGATTTGGCCAGCTTCCCTCGCGGTCCGCGCGTGGGATCACGCGGTATCACACGACTTTAATTTGTATTTTCCCAGTGACGCTGCAACGACACAGCAACGACCCAAACAACCGGCAGATGTCTCTTGTGAGCAGGGTGTCTCGTAAAAAGAAATGGAGCCTGGAAAACCCTACACAGACTTCACTGCAGACTGGTTTAGAAATAATTTAATAGCCAGAAATATGCCTTTCCCCTGCCCTAATAAAGACATATTTGGTTAACTGCGAGTGAATCCCGTTTGCAGCCGTAGAAGAAACGCAGGACAAATTAAACATTCCGGTTTTCTCCGAGTGCAACGATGATGGACAGACATCATTTGGACAAAATATAGAGCATATATTAACCTCCATTGCTCAGCCAAATGCCTTCCTGTTACGTCCTGTTATCAGTTACAGGAGATAAACGATTTTTGATGGTCACAAGTTTACTACATTAGTGTTTATTTTTTTGATTATTAAAGAGTGTTTTTCATTTAAAGGTTTGACTTCGTGCTTATTCAGTAGAGCATTTAGTGCTCTCCCCATTCCCAGACGTTCACATTGCATGTTTGTTTGTAATGGATGCAACCGCGAGATACGCTCTTGTCATAGGCGCCGATACCTTGGGTGCTCCGTCGCTCGAGCACCCACGGAAAATATCAAGCACCCACGTGTGCCAGCTTACAGTCCCGGCTAAATTTACATTAATTTAAAATCAAACATCGCAGTTGATGTTAAATTCAGCATCTCTCATAATGTGATTGGCTATGTTGCTGTCAATCCCCTACTCAATATACTAACCACCAATGAGAGCGTCTCTAGTATGAAAATTCCTGACACTTCCCACCTGAAGAATTAACGCAAGGCTTTGTCGGGTCCTTAGCCCTGCATGTTTAAAATGTATACTGTATATCATTGAATATCATTTTAAAAGTAGTCTGACAAAGCTTATTGTTTTGTGACACAGCTAAACACTGGTACCTCATAGAACGTCTATAACATAGCCTAGGTGGTCTCAACTCACAAAAGTAAAGCAGATAGAAAGAACTCACGCAAATCTAGCCTACGACAGCTTCATGCGCAGGGGAGAGAGAGTGCGCACACAGGTGTTTTATGATTGTTGGCTTCTGATGGTATCTTGCTAATTCACTGAACTGCATTAGGTGACACAAATGGTATTGCCTTTTATCTTATAACTCCTTGTCTGAGCGACTACCAGGCCTATGGTTTTGAAAAGTCAAATGTTCCCTGACAAAGACATTCGAAAATTAAGAATGTTTATTGACTTGAAAAATATGCAAATTTTTGCAAACTCCCTTCATTCAACCCTTGAAGACATCGCGGTCTGGTGCGCTATGTAGATCGTTTCTCGTACCGTTTAATTTCTCAGAATTTAGGTCTACTAGGCCCACAATAACGTCATCACTAAATACGTCTTTTATTTTTAGTTGATCAACCACAAAGAGTAGCATAGGCCTACTGTGCACAGTGCACTGACGACCGTAGCAGCTTAAAGGTAACCAGTTGTTGTAGATGAAGGGCAACCACTTGTTTCAGATAGCCTGGACAACATGTTACCTGGGTGTTGCTTACGTTATTAATTGATGGTAGCCTACAATAGTTAATTGTATCGCGTAACAGCCAGGTATTAGTTGGCTCAAGGAGTAGGAAATCAGGCTGGAGAGAGTCACGCGTGTGTTGCTTTTGCGGGATCGAATCCAGTTTAATGCTAGATTTCAAAACATATATTTTTTTACATGTCTTTTGTCCGAGTGGCTGTAATGTAGCCGAGCGCTCATGGCGTATGAAAAGCGACTTCAAACCGCCTAAAACAACTTGTTTGTGAATGTCTGACAACTGCTGCAGCGCATGCACGCGCAAGGAAACCAGTAGGTGGAGAAACCAGAAGGCACACAACACCGGAACGATTTTAAGGCTATTTCGCATGGGCTACTCAATGGTGCTATTTCACACGCATTATAGCGACCCCCACTCACCGGGGTTAGGTGGAAGGTGTTAATAGACGATTGGCGTAGCCTACAGTGGACTAGGGCTGTCAAAATTGCTCAAAAATGACGTTCGAATATCCCCTCTAAAATAAACACATGTATTCGAATATATTGGAATATCTAGGCTATATTATTTGCGCATTATGTCAGTGACGCGCATCATGTCATCTGTTTTTAACTTTATGGAAACTTTTGAATTAACTGAAAGAAGATAAATATTTTTTGTTAGTTTTGGAAGTTTATTTTTACGTAGCCTACAATGGCCAGTTCCGACAAAGCCGAAATTACTCTTTTTAAACAATGAGTGAGCAGGCCACGCGTTTGTATGGTTATATTGCTTGATGGGGGGATCCCAAGCAGCTTTCAGCCATAAGGCTACTTTGAGAACATTTCCTAATTCACCCGACACTGATATTCAAAATGTTGAAACTATTTCGGCATAGCCTATAAGCAGTTTAATTAAATGTAATGTTAGTTGTAAACAAACGGGCTACTTGGTGAGGCTTGGCCTCACAGATGCGCTCGTGCCTTAAATGGCAAGAAAAATCTTCACGATAATGGCCTATTAACTGACTGCCCGATTCACGTTGGCTGGGGGGCAGGGGGGCCATCAGACATTTGTTCCCAAGGGTCTATGAATTGTTAATCCGGCTCTGCCCCCAACAAACTCAACTTTCCACCTCTGAGACAGCTTAAAAGAAGTCGAGAGGACTCCTAACTCACTAAGACCTACTTACTGTAGGCTGCACAAACCACAGGCCTTTTTTTTTGGGCAAGCTTGCATTCGAGGCAGGCCTTCTGTTGAAGAATTTTATATAAATCCTGCGCTAGGCCTAGCCTAACCATTTACGTCTTCAAAAAATAACAACTTGCCAGATATGCCTTCATATCTTTGGGCTTCATTTAGCATTTTGTTATTCCACTGGAAATTACTCTTCTACATTTGCTGCCTGCTGCTGTTTGTATTGTTTAGAAAACATTTGATGTCTTGAGTTAATGCATTAAACATTGTTTGCTGATAACCAGCCACAAATAGCCTACAGATTCTTGCGTGCGTACATTCTCTTTTCTCCAAAATGTGCCCGTTCTATAGGCTGGCCAAGTGCGTAATTCTGTGGCATAAAGCAGATGTATTTGTTTATTGTACAGAAAAATAAAAATAACCTGTCAAGCAGTCAATTGACTACATTGCAGTCAATAAGTAGGGCAAATTAATATACGAAACCAAAACGTGGGTCATAGTTGTCTAAGCCTCTATAGCGTAGCCTGTTAAAAACGTCGCTAGATAGTATTAAATCGCCAGCAACATTGTTTTCTGCAGAAGCCTGCCCAAGGCTACAGATTAATTCTGAACAGTTATTTCGTTACCACCGTGTAGTCAAGCCTTAAGCCATACTCAAGTAGCCTAAATCGAGGTAATGTTTAATTATGCATGATTTATTTTGTTATTGAATTCGTAGGCTGGGATTCCTCTCGGCAACAATTATGTTTAACAGTAGCCTCCTGCTTTTTCAGAAGGGGCGACAGGCAGGCTACTGACAGAGCGATGTACAGTGGCAGAGCGACGCACAGTGGCTGAAATTGGTACTAAAGTTTCAGACTGAATCCATTTTTTGCTGGGAGTTTGTCAAAAAGCACCTGAACGACTCTCAGACCATGAGAAGTAAAATCCTCTGGTTTGAAATGCAAAGATTGAACTATTTGGCCATAATTCCCAATGGCTTGTGGAAGAAATTAGGCACTGAGCTGAACTGATGGTTGTTATTCTGTAAGGGTTCTACCATGTCCACAAAGGAACTCTGGATCTTATTCATAGTGACCAATGGGTCCTTGGTTACCTGTCTGACCAAGGCCTTTCGTCCTGGATTACTCAGTTTGGCTGAGCGGCCAGATCTAGTAAGACTCTGGAGGCTACCATACTCTTGGACACTTTCAATGCTGCAGAAATGTTATTGTATCCTTCCCCAGACCTGTGTCTTGCCCATAGAACTGCAAGACAGGGTTGTGTCAATTCTCTTAACGTCATGGCTTGGATTTCATTCTTACTTAAACCATCAGGTGTGAGACCTTATATAAACAGACATATACCTCCTAATAATGTCCAATGAATACATTTAGGCACAGGTGGACTCCAATCAAGTTGTAGAAGCATCTAATAATAATAATGATAATAATAAACTTTATTTATAGAGCGCTTTTCTAAACAAAGTTACAAAGTATTTTACATATATAAAATAATAGATAGAATAGTTTAGTAACTAGCCAGGACTCAGGGGTTAGTTAATAAACCTTTCCCTGCAGACCTTAATGTATGTGTAGGACTATAGGGCACTAGCATATCAGAAATGTAACCAGGGGGAAAGTCCATGAAGAGCTTTAAATGTAATGAGTAACATTTTAAAATAAACTCTCCAGCATATTGGGAGCCAGTGTAGTGATGCTAGAACAGGATGGTCATACATTTTGATCTCATTTAGGAACCTGGCAGCAGACTTGTTTTGGACTATTTAGAGATAAAAGCATGTAAGGGTCACGGACAGAAGACGACCCAAGAGCGCAAGTTCAAATTCAGAGTCTTTTTATTGAAGGGTTCAGGGGGGGAAGAGGAGTGAGAGAATCGTGAGGTCTTGGAGGTTCCGGTTCCAGGGGTGCTAGGAGTGCCAGGGGTGTCAGGGGTTCCAGGGGTTCTCGGGGCTCTGGGGTTTTCCAAGTTTCCGGGGGGTTCCAGTCCAAGGTGCTGAGTGTGTGTGTGTGTGTCCCCCAGTGATCGAGCGGCGTCTCGGGCTGAGGGTGGTGACGCGTCTGGGCTCGCTCGTCTGGTGGTCGGAGGCCTGGGGGAACACACACACACACACACAACAGCAAGGTGAACAGCAGGCAGTAGTACAGACCAGGGCTAGGCACTAAACGTGGTGAGAGACAGAAGGCAGATTCGAGTTATCGGGGGGGCTGAAGATCGGAGAGTAATCGAGAAGGTCCGGAAGGCAGGTCGGGATAACCGGGGCAGTAGAACAGGGATGCAGTCAAGAAAGGATCCGAATCACAGGTAGGAGTCAGAGAGTAGACAGGCAGGCAGGTTACTGGTCCAGGTTTGAAGACGATCTGACAGGGCTTGGCTGAAAAACAGGGCTTTATATACTGGGAGAGGTTAGTGGAGAAATGCAGTGCAGCTGGCAGAGTAATTAGAGCAGAGTGGGGCAAGGTGGAGCTCGTTAGGCAGAGTAGAGAGAGAGTGAGCAGAGTGGCAGAGAATTGAATTCAATTAAGGTTGTTACCAGGGAGAGAGAATGCTCATGACAGTAAGATGGTTTTTGTGTCTTTGAATGATTAAATATGCCTTATTTTGGAAATATTCCTTGGTAAAATCAAGATTGCACAATCTTTGTAATATGGTTGTAATGATTAATGAGACTCACAATCCATGATTGTGGTGTTAGACGGTGTATGTATCATCGTATTGTGAACCCCTGTATAGGTCAGGTGACCTATGACCTGTTTAAAATGGTGACAAACATACTTTGTTTGCACAGTCTGATGAAGAGCCGATGTGCTCGAAATGTCACTTTGGGGATCGAACTCCCAATAAATCAAAGCAAACTGAGAGCAAGTGTGCGGACCTTCTTTTTTTACAAATAGGATGTAAATTATTCTTCTGACCAGTTTTCTGCATCTAATTTAGCTCGGACTATTTAACGTACAAACTTCGTTCAACCAACCTTCGTTCGTAGGTCTCGCGAACGACACTTGCGGTATGTAACTTTAATGTTTGACAACTTTATACTTTTTAAGATATTTGCCATACACGTGCTAAAAATTTCCATTGTAAATGAATGGGTCGAACGTTCATGAGTTTAAACTTATGACATCACAATGCTTTTGCACCTGTGTCTCAACGGCCCCTTTTCTGTGTCTAAAACCAAAGACTGTTCAACCAAAGACTAATTAACGGGCTGCTAAGTAGGAATATTGTACCTTCCATAATGTTACTCACCATCTGTCTGGCTATATCCATCTCCACATAGGCTATGTAGGCTGCAAACAAGTCAGACTGGTCCAAGCTTCTGCTACTAATAGTCTACATCTTGGCACATTGGCAAGCCATTGGTCATTGTGGTTAACGTTAACAAACCCAACAATTTCCGACTAAAACAAATAACGTATAATCGTAATCGTAATCATAATCGTATAATCAAGCCAGGTACACTTGTTACTTGAATGAAAATAATGTTAACCACCTCAGGAGAGACCTAGATAGTTTAGCTGTAGCCTAGTGTAACTGTCGCTAGTTAAATAAAGTTTAGGCTATTTTCATAGCAGATATCTGCGCATAAATTCATGTTCAGTCATTCTGCCAACATTAACGGTTAGGCCTAGGCTAGCCTTCTGTAACTTGACTTAATCAATGTCAAACTCCGATGTTGATCTCCGTCTTTTGGCAGTCACGGTTAGGCCTAATATTTAAATGTCTACCACCGTTAACACTATTGTGAAACTTATATCCTGCTTCATCTAATGTTAGTCAGGATAAATGCTATTAAATTTTATCAGTCTAATTCAGGCTGCAAAAACATAGGCCTACATAATCGTTCTGCCAACATAATGTAGCCTAGTAGTCAAACTCTGATGTATGTTTGCACCGGGCACCCTGACAACTTTATGTACATTTTGTGTAAAATATTCTTACTTTTTAACTAGCTTGGGATTCCTATAGGTTTCTATAGGACATCAGTTGTAATAAGAAAAAAATATTAGTGTAGTCCTATACATGGGTTTTCCGTTTACCAACAAAACTAGATGTGCGTGCAGCCGTGGGGCAGAAGATGCTTGGTGGCCGGCCACAACGTTAAACAACCTAATAGTCGGCTGCTGTAAGCTACAATCAGATTTTTTTTGTATACTGTACCCCTGTTGCTCAATGATAATAACATCTCATGTAAGACTTCATTTCAGAATTTGTCGATCATTTGCATTATTAATATAACATCGTCTTTTGGCGAAGACATGCATTCCGTTAGGGATATTGAACACATTGAACATTCTCTAACTATCGATTTCGAATTGGTGCAGTTTTCAGCACAAAAACTCATTGTATTCTTTTCATGGAGAGCACTGCTCTATGCTGTTCTATAGTGCTTTCTTCCTCTTGGACACACATGTTTTCGTGACGTTGCATAGAAATCCATGTATTGACTGAGTCTGCATCAATGCCAATGATAAAACCCATCAGTGCCAGGAACGGTCCATCCCCTTCAGCATTAGCCCAGTTTGTGCAGAGTAACCATGGTGATCATCATAATATATCTTGGGAGAGTATTTTGAAATGTCTTTTTAGAACAAATAATTGCAGGCTAAAACAATGTTGCAATGATCCAGTGTCAGAAGTTAAGGTGTTCATAAATTACACAGATGAAAAATTCAGCATGATGTTGATACCTGCTGGGTTGGGAATTTATGAGGGAAGCCCAATAGCCTAAAGCAGTGTGGTGTGAGAGTGTGTGCATGAATGTGCATGCGTGGGTACATGTGTGCACATGAACGAGTGTGTGTATCTGCATGCTCATATCTGTGTATGCACCTGTACAAGTATTGAGTGCATGACAGTTTAACTATTTAACCAAAGAGGGATTTTGGTAGTTAAAATGTGTTGGGTGAATGGTCTTTCTCTTTATTTTAGCAGCAAATAAACTAAAGAGGACACAGAGATAAGTAAAAAACAAGGCAACTTACAAACCAAGTTACAACAGTTCCTCCCAGCCACAGTCAGGGAAACCTGTGAGTGTGTGCCAGTGCACACTGAGTAGAGGTGGAGTTACTGCATGGGTAAACAGTGATATGCTGTTACACTTGCGTGTCAATATGGGAAACCTATTACAGGTCTGTTTACAGCCTAGCCACAGCACATGTACTGATTCCTCTAGAGTACATATTTGGACAATTGTACCCTCTGGATACGGACCACCATGCCATTACAACAAGGAGCTGACATTTTTCTTTTACATTTTGGTAATGAATTACGAAAGAAACATTTAAATGTCAGTGAATGATGTACCACGGTTCAGCTGCCTCCCAATTCACCCTCAGGGGCATTTTGAGTGTGTGCATGTGTGAGTGTGTGTTCTCTGTTTAAATCATAGCAGATGGAGTTTGTGCCAATGACCTGACAAAAGATAAAAACAAATATGTGTATTTTCTGGCATGGCTTTGTTTATGTTACTAGCTGTACAAAAATACAAAACAAGAAAAGTTTCTTTGGCACACTCCATGCATTCTGTCAAAGCCAAGTACTGTGAACTGCTTGTGCATTTACATGTGTGCCGTCTGCAACTCAGCAGTATGCCTTAAAGGCGTATAGGATCCACCCTTTTCTATTTATGAATGCATAGACCTCATATTATGATATTGCTTTGACAAGTGTATAAGGAAAACGTAGATAAAGTAAGAACCCTTAGACCTCTGTTTTGAGATTACTTATGGTTTGTCACATACAGTATAAAGCTTCAGTTCATATTTTGACCCCAGATCTAAACTTGACAGATTTCTCATTAATCTCTCTTTACTTTTTAAGCAAACCTTTGACTCCTCATGCAAGGCTCTAGTGTTGAAACGTGTACCGTATGTAGAATGACATTTTGGATTGAACTCTAAGTGGCAGAGAATGCTCATGGAGTTTGCTCTTGGCAGGTGTACCATTGTTCTCTGAACACTGGAAGTTAAGTGGCAGAACTTTCTTTTGTCTTTCTCTTCTGCCATAGACAAAAAGGGGAGCTGTTGTTTATCTGAATAGCTTACAGGTGTCCACCCAGTTTCTGTAGAGAATGGATACTTTTTCTGTCTTCCCAGTGTTTTGTTGAGGGTTGATTTCATAACATAATTGCACATCTTTTCCTGTATTGATGACCTCACTCAGACATGATGTTGACATTGTTCAGGAGGTTCCAGTCGATAAAGAAATCTCTTTAACTTTCCGTTTGTGGCTTGCCAGGTTTCGATAAGGAGGTTCCATCTCCAAAGGGTGATCCCCACCCTGATCTCCATGGTGCTTCTTTGACTAATACAAATAGCTGTGCTCTTTTGTTTTCTTTTGGTGTGTTTAGTCCCATACCAGAAACAAAGTGTATGGCCTACACTCCCTGGGAGCTTAGCTCATCAAAACACCACCTACAGAGGGACCCTCTCTTAGGACAGAGGTGATCAGGTGGATTTTATTAATACTTAAGACAAAACTAGTCAACAAAACAGAGTAATAGAGAAGATAAGGGTGAAGGCTGCCACTTTGGATAATCTACTGTATTTACTAGATGTTAACATTCTGTGGCTGATCCAGCAATTTTAGACAAGCTTAGGCCTAATTGGTTTTACTCAACACAGCTTTGGTTGGGCTGTGTGTTCTGAGTATACTAAATCATAGCCCAGTGCTGCAGGGTCCAAATCAGAGACAGATGTGTGAGAAGTGAGCTCCTTCAAAAGCTCTCCAGAAACTGCTCCCACAAACTAGATGGAGCCATTGTAAACCTCGGCATGGAACAATGAACGTCAACCACAATAGCAGGCAAAAGGTGGTATACGAGGTCTGGCAAGGTTACATGTAGGTGTCATTTTATTCCAGCAGAATCACAAAAGACAGCTGTATGATTGTTTCATTGTGCTTCATAACTGTGTCAGGTTGCCGACTGGTTGAGATTTCGAAGTAGGTCTATCATAAAGCATGCTGAAGGAGTTACACAGTACATCCATGGTGTTGTAACTACTACACTAGCTTGTTACTGGTATGTGGTGAGATACCTAATGTTTTACCTGCTAATTATTAGATAGGATGAGAATTACTGACATTGAAGTTGACTCTTGAAGTTTAGCCTGAAGTGATGAACAGCTTTTGAATCTTGATGTTGCCTTGTTGATGAGTGCATTACAGATTTCAAAGATTGTTGTGATTTTGTTATTGACTGACATTTATAGCAACATTTTTGGGCATATCATCAAGTTTAAAAAAAAATATATAGTATTGTAATTTGGCATAGATGGTAAAAAGGACGCAGTATAAGTGTCTCAACAATGTCAACACAACAATTTAAATATCCTACTTCATTTTAAATATAAACTCAATGTGAATAGATGATGTAGCCTAGGTGATGTAGCATCCACATTGACGGGTTAAACGTTCCACATACTCGACGCACCCGACCGGTAGCGCGACAATGTGACGTCACAGAAGCGCCCTAACCATTTATACTCGCGCGTCGTGGTCACGACACTAGTTGCAATATTCTCCTGAACAGAGGTGTCGCTGTTGTGAAAAGATTAACGGTAACTACGTTACACAGCAGAAGAAGCTGCATTAAGAAACACTAGTAGCAGAGAATGTAAACGGGCTCTGCTATTATCTAGCCTCTGTGATGGTACTTCAGACTTTGGTTGCTACTATTCACAACTACCAACATCATTATCATCTAGTTTCCAATGTGTGCGCACAAGTAGATAGATAGATAGATGGATATATAGATAGATAGATACTTTAGTCATCCCGAGGGAAATTTTAATAATTTATCCCGACACTCTTTCATACATTAAACTTAATAGTGAACCATTAAATACCCCACAGATTTCAGTGGTCACCCGATATTTAGCAATATAATCAAACAGTCCAAACGTAAATCAAATCTCAAATTGAACATCTTCTGCTTTTGATAGCCTACCGGTATGCCGCTCCAAACGAAAAGTAGGCCTATGTCTCACAATAAAACGCAAGAAATAAAGGCCTATAGCTGATAGCTGTTTTGCTACTAATTATCTTTCACGTAATGAATATGCACAGAAAGTGAAAGTAGGCCTACTATGTGCTCCGTGTCTGTAGCTGTCTGTTCACGTCCGCAGTCGACGTTATTACGAATTACGAATTATAACGTTCCTCAAATGGAGAACACATCCATGTTCTCTCGCGTTATAGGCTGTCATGCTTCCTGACGGTTCCTGATCGCTAAACGTTTGTCGATAGCGTTTGATGCAGAAGCACCTATAATCTGACTTCAGCGGTGACAAATCCTGCTGAGAGAGAGAGCAACGATAGAGAGAGGCAGCCCCAAAGTGGTCCCGCGCGCGCGTGTGTGTGTCTCTGCATGGGGTTCAATTGAAGTTAGAGTTGGTCCGTCCAGTCAATAGTCCCGCATTCAGGCCGCTCCATTATTAGATTAATGTCAGACAGCGCTGTAAAATCTGTGGGAATTTCTCGCATTATGATGGCTAGAGTTGCGGGACTTTTATTAGTATGCGTAATACTTAGTAATAATTTATGCGCAATACCCGCAATCCCGCCTGAAATTTAGGCCCTGGATAAATGCGCATCTTTTTTTCGTGTTAAATGCGCATCTAAATTTTCATTTACCACATCAGCATTTTTGTTCAGTGAATCTTTTGTAAATTGCTTTACAATAGCGTCTCGCCCTTGTCAGCAGCCTTCGGCTTGCCTCTTGCCACTATTCTCTCCTTCGTCTTCAACATTCCCTGTAGAATTCTCAATATTTTTGGCCTCAATGTGTCCAGTTACATAGTCTGTCTGTTCTTAGTCTTAGATTTTGTGAAATCAATTTCTAAATATCACCTGCTTGCTGCAGCTTCGGTCTGCACGTCCTTTTAAAACCACATCTTTTTCTCTCTCAAGCATTTAATCTGCTGCCGGCTTGTCTCTCCACATCGTCCAAAATGCTTGATTGCATCGCATTCTCTACATTTTTAGCTAAATTTTCATGTACCACATCAGCATTTTTGTTCAGTGAATCTTTTGTAAATTGCTTTACAATTACTGTCGGGCCTATAGGTCTATTGCCTGGCTTGCCTCAGCTTCGGTCACGTCCTTTTAAAACCGTCTTTTTCTCTATCGTGAGAGTTTAATCTGCTGCCAGCTTGTTACTCCACATCGCCCAAAATGCTTGATTGCATTGCATTCTCCACATTTTTAGCTAAATTTTCATGTATCATATCAACATTTTTGTTCAGTGAATCTTTTGTAAATTGCTTTACAATTACCGTCTGGCCTAGGCCTATCGACTGGCTTGCTTCAGTCACGTCTAAAACTGCATCTTTTTCTCTCTAGTGAGCATTTAATCTGCTGCCAGCTTGTGACTCCACATCGCCCAAAATGCTTGATTGCATTGTATTCTCCACATTTTAGATATATACCACATGGCATTTTCTTTCAGTGAATCTTTTACTTTGCAATTACCTTCCTGCCCTCCTCTTGGCTGCCTTCACTCCTTAGTCTTCATTAACATGAATCTTTTTGGCCTCAATAATCCAGTTACATAGTCTCTGTTTTTGGTTTTGGATTTTGTTAAATACATTTCTAAATAAATGCGACTTATAGTCCGGTGCGACTTATATATGTTTTTTTCTTGTTCATGACGCATTTTTTGACTGATGCGACTTATACTCAGGAGCGACTTATAGTCCGGAAAATATGGTATTAAAAATTCACGACTGTAACAAAACACTGCAACTCTCGCTTGGCCTCGAACTAGTCCATCTTCCTGTTTCCGCTTTGTCGCGCACGTCTGAAAAAAAATGAGTGGTGCACTACCTCGCGCTACCTGGCTAAAATCCTGGCGAGCCAGCAAGATCTACGTCATTTTGACATCACGGTGTCGCGCTACCGGTCGGGTACGTTGAGTATGTAGAAGACCTTATGTGTAGTTTATCAGTTTAACATTCAAAATGCCATAGAATTAGGAATAGAATGTGGTAATAAACCATTATGTAATGTTTCTGCTCTGTGTTGTCCAGATATCCAGATAAGTAGGATGCTAACCAGCCAGCCACACCCTGTCTTTTTTAACAACACTTTATACTGTACCTTAGTGGAGCTATATTGAATGCAAGTCAACTGACAATGGAAGAGTGATGAGAAGAGAGTGGAAGAGTGCCATTGCAAACATAGTGGTGCATCCAAGACAATGTGAATCCTACAGAATTCTACACACATCCTCTTTAAATATTGCACCAAACATTTTAAGGGACTGTTTTAAGATCCCTGATATCATCTCACTGATAACAACTCTGATGCTTTTATTTATATGTCCATACTAGACTTTGTTTTTAATTGCTTTTGAGGAGGAGTTAAGTTGCATTTATAAATCAGGATTTTAAGCAAACACATTTTCTATTTTGACTGTATGCCAAGTTATGTAGAGTAATCTATGAACTGACACTGGAATATTTACCTCTTGATTTTCAAAGGCTCATTTATTTTACTTTTGTATTTAACGGGCACACAGTTGTTTATTAATCAATTTTAGTATATGGGATTATATCAAGCTTTATGGCATTTTGTTGTTTTTGACTGCACTGACGGAAGCTCTTTTAGGTAACTGATGAACTCAGCTTGTCAGGACAAAGAAAGATCATCCACTGTGGATGCTTTTCTGAAGGCTGAGATTATGACGCCCATGCCAATGAGCAGTTTAGCCTGTTTAAAGGTAAAAATAATTTTGACAGTTTGCGTACGCCCTTCATCACCAACCATAAAATATTACATGTATGATGTCATTATGTTTTTTTTACTTTGGTTAAGACCTGGAAACTATTTGCATTGGAATCATGGAGGCATATAGGTGTTGGTCCAAAAGTGTCTTGGCATGCTGTGCCATCATTCCTTTGGCATTTTGAAGAGATGATTTAAAAAAGAAACCATAGCTGAATTTATATTTTCACGTTGGTTTGACTAGATGCCAAATAAAACAATGTAAGATGGAGAGCACTGAAAAAGTTGTTATTGTGGGAACTCTGTTTGCGTGTCTATATGTGTGTGTGTGCGCATGTTTGCTTGTGTATCCTTTCCCCATAATTTATCAGATGCAATGGTGGCTTGAACAGGTGCAAACTCAGGTTGAGTTCATCATTAAAGTGGCGAGGCTTTTTGTCTTCTGGATAACGTGGTATACAAGCAAAGTGTGCATCACCAAAGCCCATGAGTAGTGCTGCCACAAAGGCGTCTACTGTCACTACTTTATCAGCATCAGAATGTGGTGATGTTGATTGCTTCAGAAATTTGAGTGGTCAATCAATCATCCACTTTCTCTCTGTAGCTACACTGTTCCCTCAAAGAGGCAGGACTCTAAGACACGAGGAAAATCTATCCTGTGACTTTTCATTTTTACTGCTTGGTTAACCAGATTGCAACAACAGTATTGGGTTCTCTCCCAGCAATCATTTTGAAACAAAATACCAAACACAGTAAGTCAGGGCAGAGGTTAATGAAAAGATTGCAACACTTTTCTTTGGTCTCTCCTTCTTTTGTGTTGAAAGTGCACATGTTCATGCCCATTTTGACAGGCAAAGCAGATGATAACTGAATGCATCTACTTGGAACTTTCCAGCTGCCAATCATAACGTTCCCTTAGCTACGCCAGCAGTCACATAATATTTACATTTGCTTTAGATTGTCTGCCCATATACAACGCAACTAGATACTCATTCAAATGGAAATGGCCTAATATGTTTTCATTTGACCTTTTAGTAGTGCCAAGATGCAAAGCTTTGAAAGACAACCAGTCATTCAAAAATAATTAGTTGGAAAAAAAAAGATCCATAATGAAACAACATTATTTTTGTGGTTTAGTACTTGTCATGTCATTGTTTATATCCATTAGTTTTTCTTTATCAGTGAAATTGTGTGTACACTAAGTATTTATCATTTCACACTGAAAGGCTTGATATGGACTCTTGACATGTGACAGTTTGTTTAGCATCTACAAAATATGTTGCAGAACCAAAACATCTGAGCTATCGGATCAGTGCATACAACAGTTATTGCTTTTTGTCATAGAGATTAATGGATCCAGTTTATCTAAATCTGTCAAGACAGACACATACACATATTCTGTGATGGCCTGATGGGTTGTTCTCATGCGAAAATGAATGAATCTTTTATCTTTTAGCACACAAAGCTTGTTTTAGCTTGTCTTGTCACATAGAAAATTTTTCAGCATCGACTGCATTACGTTTTTTTTTTCATTGCAAAACTGCTATTCACACCATGTAGGCTACATCGTTCTATATTAGGTACAGCAAGCATCATTAACATCCTCAAATGCTGGAGTGTGTCAAATGGAAAGATAGACCACAGAAATATTTCACGCACATTAGTCATGATCGAAGCTGTCTCCACACAGCATTAAAAGACATTGGATTATGTGTAGGGATGTTGTAATGCTTTGTAGTGTCAAAGAAGAAGTCACATTTCTGATGACCCTTATACCAAAGGAGACAGCTTGCGCCAAGTTTGTGGCTGAATCCAAATAAGCCCGGCTTTTGAAAAATGTGGTCTGTCCTCTCCTGAATCTATTTTTGCCCTTGTGACTCCAAGTGCTTTGCCTGAGACAAAAACTGGCAGTGTTATTTGAATGAGTTTCACTTTCTGTGATTCAGGTAGATATTTTTAGAATGAAACTGGTAGTATTGGAAGAATCATTTTGAAAAAAGTGATAGATGTGAAGAAATAATAGGCAGGGAGAAATAATGTATTTAACTTGAAACCTCTGTTAATTAACCTTTTTTAGAATATTTAGTGATCTAATGGTCTTTTTTTTACTGTCAGTTCTAACATTATGTACTAACGTTTTGAGAGATTATAAAGCAGCGGGACATCTTTTCTATACAGGCTCATCAAGTCTCACTTTTGTGAAAGTTTAGGCAGAAATTGATGTAGGATTACAGTGTTGCTCTGCTTTGGACATACAGGACCTCATTTCCAAGTTAGCAAATGTGATATTTATCAGTGGAGACCGTTTTCAACACGTTTCATCCAGTACTTAATTGCAGAGTGCTAGGCTAGCGCAAGTCATCAGTATGTGTTAGCCTGCCACTAAAAACAGTCTTACCCACTCCACAGCACCCAGAGGCAAATAAATTATAACGGCAGACTATCGATGTAAATGTCTGTGTTGATAGTTTTATTTCTAACATTATTCTATCCTTGCATTTCAATGATCACATAACATTTTAAGGGACTAGTTTCTCACTCCGGTTAGTAGTACTGCGCTGAAAAGTAAACAGAGAAGCGCACTCCAATCGGGACACCTAGTAGAATCCTAGCTAATATCAGTCCGCCACTGCCTTTGTTTATATGCCTACTACCAATTCAGGGGACAAAGTATAACTATTGCAATGCGATGCAAGGGTAGTTTTATTTCTAACACTATTCTATCAACACAGACATTTACATCGATTGTCTGGCGTTATAATTTATTTGCCTCGGGTGTACTTTAGAGTGGGTAAGACTGTTTTTTAGTGGCAGGCTAACACATACTGATGACTTGCGCTAGCCTAGCAACTGTGAACTCTGCAACTAGAAGGACTGGATAAAACGTGTTGAAAACGGTCTCCGCTGATAAATATCACACTTGCTAACTTGGAAATGAGGTCCTACTGTATGTCCAAAATCCTGAACCACCCCTTTAAATAGAATTTTTCTCAAAGCGTTACGACAGTGTAACTAAAAATAAGACAGGTACACAGCTTGTAGTATGAGGAAGCATGTGAATACTGTACATGTTTTAAATAGTTTAACGTTACAGTTCTAACAAACCAAATATTTACTAGCAGGTGAATATACAGCGTATTCATCCCAGGGTAACCACTAACAATAGCTTTGCTAGTTATCCAAACATGTTTTTAAGGTAAACTTTTTTGGTTGAATCCATGCATTGTCTGTTGCCACAACAAATCTATGCTTGATTTATTCTCAGTAATTCGACCAAGACACCAGACAGTTGTTTGACATTGAGAAGCCTTTGCTTATCAACTACAGTACCTCATAATGGCGATTTGGGCCATTTCTAGTCAAGGGCCTTTCTGGAGGCTCTCAATGAAATTCCTGGAATGTGTTGATGTGACACCTTCAGGAGTAAGATATCAGATTTGAATCTATCTCTGCACATCTACCTGACACAAACATGTTTTGCCCCTCGTTTCATTCTCCTCCCATCACTGCCGATCTCAGCAGCAGCCTTATCTGATCGTGTTGCTTGACTTGAACGCAAAGCGGGTCTGCCCCTCCAAAGTGCAAGTCTGCAACGTGTGAAAAGAAGACACCCAATCTTGTGCACGGTGTGTTTGCTCTGCTCTCTGGACATTGTGCGGTGTGGTGCAAGTCACCCCTGCTGGTGCCGCCGCTATCACAGAACACCTAGGGTCAACCCAGTGGAGAGGCATAGCCGTGTAATGATGCAAATGCGTGAGTCAGAATGGCAAAACACGGAGCGAGCGCTGCAACACTATCTGATGCATGCATCCCCTCCTGCAACTGAAATATTTACATGGTCCTCGGACAGAGTGTTCCGAGCTGTGCAGTGGAGAGGGAACGGACACGTTGTGCTCAAATAGAGAGGATGATGTCATCCCTGAAACAGCAGAGAACTTGAAGAGGTCCCTGTGCACCTGCGGACAATCCTGTAATTAACTTCTCGGCAGTGCTTTCCTTAATCCACTTCTCTCAGATGCTCCAGTTCCCATCTGACGACTGTATGTCTATACGGAACTGTGTGCGAGAGAGAGCAGAACAGTTTGGTCGGCTTTAAGTTAGGCCCCTAATTTTATCCTGCTGACCTGCTTTTTGCAGTGAATTCTTTCTTTGTGCTCATTGTATGCTGAAACTGTATAATGGTTTGAGTCATGCAGGACACTACCATAAGAGGCTTCTGAGAAAGTGACTTTGCTTTTGATCTCTTGTGGCAGCTCAGCTTACTGGTGTGTGCTAATGTAGTTCGGGACAGTTTTGTTAGTTTCATTCCATCATCAAGTTCTCAATATTAACTTGAAAGTATACTGCATATCTCATCATGCAAAATCTGCTTTGAAAAGGTGAACTTTTAGCTGGACTTGTCTCTTTACTTTTTTGACATGATGACATTAAATACTGTCATTTTCATATGTGCCCCTGTCTGGGGAATTTTGTCATTGCAACATGAACAGCACCAACTCATTTTTCCCTATGGTCATATTGTTAATGCTAGTTGATTTGCAATTTTCCACATAGCCAAACTAATTGCTTATGCTCAGCACACATTGGGTCACAGAGAGTGTCACCATGCCATGGCTGTGAGTATTTCTGCATGTTTTTCTGCACTGAAAGGATGATTAATGTACGTAATTGAATATTGACAATATTGTTATTGCTGCATACTTCATTCATGTGGGCATTCCTGCTGTGTTGTATTCTTGTTTTAACACTCTAAATGTGTTTAATATTGTTGGATAGTGTTTCATAAACTTCAGATGTGCCTGAGTTGCTGCTGTAACTAAAATATGGGGAAAGAAATAACAGTTCAAAACAAAACAAACGCTCTTCAGCTTTTCCCATTGCTCTAAACTGGAACCTTTGGCTACAAAGCCCAATGGCAATAAATGGTATAGTGCTAAGCTTAAGCAAATAAGTAGTTATCATATCATATTTAGGATTTAACTAATTGTCTACATATTGGTACCCCTACCTCTCCCCTTTATATCCCCCAAACAAGGAAAGAAAAATGAACCCAGCAAAATGAACAACATCCATTAAAAAGGCTGTTTCATGGAATTAGAGTCTTATGGTAATATTCCATGAGTTGTCCCCACTGCTGTTTTAGTGTTTTTCCTAAAAAAAGATGAGTTCAGAGTGTTCAAGTGTCTGATGCAGTTGAGTTCAAGTGCCTGATGCAATCAAAGATTAATCCACTTCCTGGTGTCGTCACACATTGTGATTATGTTTCCACATTTTGGAGCCTGACTTTGACTAAATCTTTACCCAGCTCTCGTTACTGTCCTAATCCAACAGCTGACGCTTCTCTACTGGCCACCAGTGATTTTTTGTTTTATAAAAGTGTATAAAACTAGTCATGTTCAACTTTGTGCTGTGTTTGTGTTTAAGCAATGGGGCAGCCGTGACCTACTGGTTAGGGCTTTGGACTTGTCGGTTGCCGGTTCGAACCCCGACCAGTAGGAGCCATGGAGGTATTATATATAACTGGACAGAGTGACTAAGTCCCGCCCCCATTCATTTCAGTGGCCCATGCTAGGCTAGCTACTTCAGCCAAAAAAGCATGAAATTGACCGCAGCCATCTTTACGAAAATGGCGTTTCATGGGTGTTCGTTTCCGGCACCAGCTCGAATTAGCCTATTAGATTCCACGTTACAGACGGAGACAACGTAAGGTACAACGGTATGTCGTTGATGAAGATTGGACATTCCCTCAGAGGAAAAGAAGTTGTTCGGGAACGCGCTTCACCTCGTTATAAGCTGTACAATTCATTTAATTGGTTGGGATAACATTTTGGGAATGGTGGTAAAGTTTGCCCTGTCTCTGAAGTCCTAGGTTATTTAATGTGATGTTCATATGTGATAATAAACGATGCGAAACAATATTGTGTCACTTTAGGCTTCACAAATAATGATCCCTAAATACTATATTTGGACAGGTTGTAGGCCTATTACGCAATAGGCTATCCAACGAAAATGACTATTAATTAAGTAGACATGGTATGTAAGAAACGTGTGGATAGCTGGGATTTTTGCTGCACTCAGTGTGAATTTGCAGCTTGTTAAGCCTAGGCTACATTGGCAGGCAGACGAAATGAAGCCAACGCAAGTTAAACTTCCGATAGAAGCGCACATCCCTCGGGTATTGTGGTTCGAGCAAGCATAGAGTCTGCAACTGTTGTTGGACATTTGGCTTTTGCCTCGACTGGCAGCCTGAACATTTAAATCAAATGCATAGCCTAATCATGTCAATGTTGCAAGAAAGCAAACGAAATAAGTCATTGACATTTGTTTCGTTTTAAATCACTTGGGGAGACATAGGTTATATGATCCAGACGTTGCGTTCTACAGAACTACAGCCTGTGCGTTTTAAAATAGTCTTCATACACAACGCAATGAGTAGGCTAATAATTGGATATAGGTCATTGCTATGCATCTGCCAAAGTGTTTGGTCATAGTCAGTTACTTTAAGGTAATTACTTGGCACCCCACATATACGGCAAATAATAGCCTAATATGACAACATTAACATTTTTCTTTTATTTACCACAAAGTCCAGTAATACAGCCTAAACCATGTAGGCATTAAGTCAAGTATCAGTAGCTTAATCCAAGTAGTTAGTTGTTTTATTTGTCGTCTTCCAGAAATGCAAACCAACATGGACGCGCGAGGACGCTCGTACCCAACACTAAACTCGTGCATGAGCTGTCATCTACCAATCAGCATCTAAAAACTGGTGCCGGAAGTTGCAACCATGTAACGCCATGTTTTCAAAAATGTCGGCGGCCAAATGCCATGCTAAGTGGCTGAAGCTAACCCTTCAAATCCTGACCCCCTGGTAGGAACGGCTGAAGTGCCCTTGAGCAAGGCACCTAACCCCTCACTGCTCCCCCAGCGCCGCTGTAGCAGGCAGCTCACTGCGTCGGGATTAGTGTGTGCTTCACTTCACTGTGTGCTGAGTGTGTTTCACTAATTCACGGATTGGGATAAATGCAGAGACCAAATCTCCCTCATGGGATCTAAAGAGTATATATCAGGGGTGGGCAAACTTTTTTAGCCTGGCCTTGGCCTGTCTACGTACCTCCGGTCGATTTCTTTTCCCTACAGTACTCCGTCTGGAATAGGTTGATTCACGCTCGTTTACTTCGGCAGTTGGGCAGTCCCTGAGAGCGATTACGTACCCAGGCATGGTGTTTCAATTACTACGTCCCCGCCCCTGAAGCAGATCGCTTGGAATACATCAACGTAGGGAGCGAAAATGACTTATACTTATGAAATCTTTGAGCAAATGTAAATAATAGTTTAGCCTATTAACAGGAGTGTCATGAACGAAGTCACAGTGGAGTAGGATGTTATATCGTCAGCTAAACTTTAGTCATAGATTTTGTCACTAAAGGCTACGAACGTACCCGAGTCAAACTGTAGTTTAGTAGGCTACATGGTCGGGTCAAAATCGCTATTTTTCAAACACTAAGAAGGCTCGACATAACTTGAAACTTTGATCGAAGCATCATCAGTGTCTCTACATATGAACTCGAGCATTAAGAACATTGTTCGTGTACACAGAGTTTACTAAAAAGAAAGATTTTGGACAACTCACTCCTTGCAAGATGGCAAGATGGCAGCGAGCAGAAAAAACAAGTGAGTTGTTCAAAACTTCTCTTTTAGTAAACTCTGTGTACACCAACAATGTACTCAATGCTCGAGTTCATGTGTATAGACACTGATGATACTTCGATCAAAGTTTCATGTTGTGTCGAGCCTTCATAGTATTTGAAAAATAGCGATTTTGACGCGATTGTATCAAAAAAGTAGTAGCCCTATAGGAATCCCATTCAAAAGGTCATTTCACCCGAAAACGACAACGCATACAAGCTTAAAAGTGGCGCTTTGGACGTACTTATGCATTTATATGAAAGTTTGACTTGGGTACATTCACAAAACACTTTATGATGCATTTTGGCAAGAGTTACGCAGATGAAACGTGTGATTGTTTGCTGATAAGATGCACCCGTGCTTGTTATGGGCGTGCTGCAGAGAAACTTCTCTGTATGACGAAACGCCGGTTGTTAGTGATTGGTTCAAAGCGGTTCAAAGGAACTCCAATGATTTTAAACCTCAAAACTGTGCCCTCCCACCCGGAAATAAACGAACGCCTATGGATCTAGGCCAGCCGCACAACAACCCCCCCCCCCCCCCCCCCACAACACACACATAAAAAAAATACATTTTTTATAGCCTATAATTTAGTATGACAAAATATTTCTTTTAAAATATGAATTGCTTAAAAATACTGCTAATTTTATGCTGTTTAACAAATGTATAAATTGTGCACTGTCGCTTTAAGACAGTCGCTTTAATTCACGTTTATTTTTCAATGATCTTCTGCCTGCTACGGTATGGCCCTCTCACACTTTTTAAATGGTCAGTAGTGGGAAATACTGCTGCCTTCATGATTTCCTTTTAAAAGTTTCTTATAAGAAGGAGATATCAATTATCAACAATGACAAGCCAGCTGGAACCTGCGGCTCTCTCTCCCTCTCATGAGTGCAGCGTTCCCAATTAAATGGATCGCATGTTCACGTTAGATCTGCTGCAAAGGAGATAACTAAGAGTTAACTTAGTTTAACATGATGTTATCTCTATTTAACATGATGTTTTGACATTGACATTGTAAACGTTCTCTAAGGAGAGTGAAAAGCAGTTTGCAGTAAAGCTAACCAACGTCGTCTCTATCGCAGGAAAAAAATAGCGAGCAGCCTGATAACCAAATGAAATGCTCAGCGGGCCGGATCCGGCCCGTGGGCCGCAGTTTGCCCACCCCTGGTATATATACTTAGGCTGGATAGAAGATACAGCAGTTATTTTACTGTTTTGAAATGAGAAAGCACTGATAGCTTAATGGCAAATTCATATCCAAGAAGACCTGGGTTTATATAATTGACTGCCTGAACACAGTGCCGTTGTTGGCCATTTCGGTGCCCTAAGCGATTTGCTTTTTAGTCAAACGCCCAAAGTAAAATAAAATGCCTCTATATTACTATGCATTTTTAAACATTAATTTCTGAAGAAATATTGTTTGACTTATAAATGGTGCATTTTCACTTTAAGAGCATTGAGTCTTTACGTTCTCATAATGCCTTTTTGCCAGCTCTTGTTTACAAGCCCTGTTTGTTTGAGCCACATTGATAGCACAATATTAACAATGCACAATATTAACTTGTTGTAAGCAGCCTTTATTGCTTTGGAAATGCTTCACATTTCTGTTTGCAATTTAAAGTGAATTATTAGTAGCCACCTAGCTAAACACGTTTCAGTCGGCATGGCATATCATGTGCTTCATGTAAATGCTTGGAAAACTAATTATTGAAGAATCACCAGTTCCATTCTACAAAGGCAAAGTAGTACAATAGTCTTTATGTTATTGTCCATTTTCCAAATCACATTGACTGCAGCCTATGTTAAAGAGCCTTCTCACCAATCTGAGTTTAAAAATGGTCAGTTGTGGGAACCGGATAACCTAGCAAGTTGCAACCTCCTGTAGCCTCGTCTTTGTTTCCTTCATGATTTCCTTTTAAAAGTTTCTTATATTAAAAAGGAGATACACAATGACAAGCCAGTTGGAATCTGCCACTCTTTTTGTCTCTCCTGTGCACGCAAGATGCGTTCCCAATTAAGTGGAGTAAGTAAAGTTAGATCTGCTACGTGGTGGAGATGGAGAGGACCCAAAAAGTATCATCCTTGCATCTTGTTGGTGCATGGTGTTGGTGCATTTTGACATTGTAAATGTTCTCGGGGAAGAGTGAAACACAGTTTGCAGTAAAGCTACTAAATAGCTAAATGTTGGTGCCCCCTCTTTCCTTTGGTGCCCTACACACAGTGCGTGATGCGCGTGGTGGCAGCGGCACTGCCTGAACACTATGGGCAATCTCTGATTCATAGCGATCCAAAAATAGCATGATGCATGACAGTGTTTAGACTGGTTAAAAGTCACACAATCAACTTTTTCAGTGTCCTAAATCAACAGACATCAAAATCGTAATAACATATCTCTCCTAAGGTGAAATGGAGGAGTATATATTTAGTGAAATGTGTGTGCAAAAGGAGTGAAACCTCTGCTTTGTAAAGGCCCTGTCACAAGTAAGAGGCAGTTTTTCAGATGTTCAAGAATCAGACTCACAGGCCTTTTCCCAGCACTGAATGAAAATGTATGTGTCACACACATGGATTTTTCCATCTTGTCTAAGGATATTATCTGAGCCAGTGAACTGGGTAAAGAGCCATTGACAGATTATCCCATTAATGTCACAAGCTTTTTGAGTTTATGCCATTTTCTTCTCCCCAGAAAACATTTAATTGCATATATGTCAACTATATAAAGCATCTGACCTCCAGATACTCTCACCATTGTGGAGTGGAAAATCACTTTTCTGCATTTCACTTGTTGGCAGGGGAGCACAAGTTCTTCTCTTATCGCAGCCATAAGGAGAGGGTGATGGCCTGGGGCTCCACTGAGGCGAGGTCTTTTTAGAGCATTTGGCATGCACATGTTCCTCAGGTTGCCATGCTGACATTGAGAACTTTGGTTTGTTTGACTCTGAATGAAGGGTTATGTCTTAGAGTACTGGACATTGTGGTGGTCAAGCATTTCCTCTTTACAGTCCACCCTGTAGAGAGGGAGAGAGAAAACAAAATCCTACTACCCAAATTGCCACCCTTCTACCACGGAGCAACACACCAAATGGCGCAACTATAACTATACATTACGGAGTGCTTTCTCTCTCCCTCCCCTTCGTTTTCTTTTTTTCCATCTCCTGTCTGAATGTTGGTTTTGGTCATGCTTGCTCTCCCAGTCTTAAATCAATGTGGAGAGGTTTCGCTCTAGCCTTTGACAAGGGAACCACTCCTCAAACAATGGAGGCTTTACGGCTCATTGAGGTCCTGTTAGTGCTACGTAATTAGGGGAAGAGACTTGCTTCCCTCCCAGAAAAACATAAACAGAGTCCTAGCACGGGCTTTTAGTGGCACGCCAAAGAGCGGCCCAAACACGCGGCATGGGCCAAGACCTTTTGGCTGGGAGGTCGGCATGCGGCAGGCCGGCTGTATCTACACACGCCTGTTTCAGGAGAGGGACAGCATCAGCGGGCAGCTGCCACTCATTTGTGTATATGAGAGCGTGTGTGGGCCACATGCTGTCGTGCATTTGGAGAAAGATTAATGAGACAACAGGCCATGGTTAATGGTTTTCAGACTGTTTTGAGTCATCCATGAGGCGACAGGTGTTTTTCTTGTTTGTCTTTCCCCCAAAATCTCTTTCCACTTTTTGATGGAAAATTTGAATAATTTATCTGAACTATCAAATACAGTCTGTTTGGAGTGACAATTGGCATAGTTCACCCCTTTTTTGATGATAAAACAATATGCCCCAACCAACTTGTTTCTTATGTCATCCCAGATTTGTGATATCAGTCAGTGATCGATTGGAAACGGTGTGAGGACAAGGCAGAACAGATCAAAGTTCTTTAAATAGATATTGTTGATGTCTGTGTGTATGTTTGAGCGATGAGAAGTCAGATTACTGGTGGCTAGAGATATGTGTCTTCATTTTATGTTTATGAAATACTCTGTTTTTGCTGAGAGTGAATATGTGCAACAGTACACCAGCTGGCCAACACATTTCAGTGGAGTGTTACAGCATTCAGTATGATGCTGCTGCCAATGTCCTGCTACACCCAAAGACTTCCCTGCACAGATGGTGACTCTTCCAGTCACCACTAGAAAGTCTAAGCTCAGTGGTGTAATCCTAATCATTTAATTTTAGAAAAAAAGCATAAAATAATCATCCTCAAAATGAGTGTCGAAGTTAAATAGCTCATGTCTCATTCTTGTTCTCGTGTGTCATTCAAAGCAGTGGTATGACATCATCCCATCTCCCAGATTTTGACAGATGCATTGCCTTTTTTGATCCATCTTTGCTTGTTTTAGCTGGTTTTCACCCATTAAATGGCAACAGGAATGTTTTGAAAGGTTGAGTGAAGCCCTATTTGTATTCGTGCACACTGAAGAACAGAGAAAACTATATCAGATTAGAGGACTGGCTAAGAATCTGAAGATGGAGATGAAGGTTAGATAAGCTCACATATCTAATGATCTAATGTTGATGTGGGCTAATTAGGCATAATTTGTAGTTGGAAGTAAGAATCTGTGTGCTTTACTTCATCAAGCTTCCTCTCCAGTGGATTGCATGAATTGAAAGTTGTTAGAGAGAAATTGTGTAAATTGTGTGTGTGTGTGTGGGGGGGGGGGGGGGGGGGTCCAAAAAGACTGTTTTAATACAGAGAAGAATACACATAAAAAATATGAGTAATCCTGCTGTGCTGATGGATCAGATGGGAAACGAGTGGAAATGAAAAGTTTGATTTACGAGGCTCACTCTGGCGTCCCAGGGCAGTAAGGATCGAAATTCCCATTATACGAAAACAGCGTCCCTCTTGTACAGTCCCACTTAACGAGCCAGGTTTGGGCTCCAGGAAGCAAGACCTCTTCTGCTGCCATTCCTGGCTGAGCTCAGCTAGCCTAATGAAGTGAGACAGGCGAGACAAGTGGCCAAAGTGCATAGGACAGATCTCCTGTGCCTTGCCCAGAGAGAGAGAGAGAGAGAGCGCAAGAGAGAGAGCAGACAGATAACTCTGAACTTTGAGACAAGGACTGCATCAGGACTGCAGTTGACTCAGTAAACCACAGAAGCCTTTCAATTTTGCTGTCACGTCCACATTTCACATCCCTTCCTCACACCGAACAGTATAAATAAAGAAACAGGTGCACAGAGAAAGAGCAAGAATGTACTTCGATGAGGTAATGCTTTCGCTGCAAAGTGCATTGGTATACAGGGTCAAACAGATTTCCAAGTGCACTAGAGGCCTTCCCATGCATCTGTGGGGGGATGACATCATCAAATCTGACTTAGATGTGCCCTTTTATGGAAGCTGCCTGCAGTGATGGAGCAGAGAGCCCTCTGGGTAATGCCTGGCTGGCTGTTGCCCACAGTACACAGCCTTTGATTTATCTATGAGATGGACTCAGCAGGAACCTCACTTTGGCACAAAGGTGAGGAGAGAGAGGGTGGTTTTTGAAACCTTTGTTTATTTTGTGTTGCTGTCTGGAAAAGTTTAGTCAATATTTAAAAAAAAAAAATTCTTTTGTTTCTGTCCATGCCCGAGCCTTCTCTGCACAGTCTCCTCAAAGATTGTGTGCCGCTTTGGAATGCCATGCTGTGCCATTGTGGGGAGTTGCCGGCGGACGGGTTGTGGTGCAGCTGCCGCCAGGGCACAGCTCCATGCTTGCCCTGCTGTGCCATTGTCCCTGCTCCCAGCCAGCAGACAATGCCCACGCTACAGGAGCAGCCAAAGTGCCAGTGTTGTGATGTGGCCCTGGGTGCATGATCAAACGGGAGCCCATCAGGTCCTACAGGGAGATATACAGGATCCCACATTGACACCTGCAGGTTTAGAAGTTGCCAGCCAGAACTCTGGGCACATTTCAGCTTGGCACAGACTGTTATGCATTATATAAGAGACTGGCAAATCTGGCATGGAAGGAAAGTTGGAGGCAGGAGGCAAAAATATAACTGCAAATAAATGACCGAAATAAAATGATACAGTTGAAAAACAGTTTAGAATGATGTCTTTTGTTTTATTTTGTTTATATTTCTAAGACATTATTGTTTATTCATATCAGGTCTTATTAGACAGTTGGCAAACCAAACATACACACTGGTAATTTTCTTTGTTCACTGGTCATGTTCTCTGGCCATTCTCTGATGGTGCAACAGATGTCACTATGTAGGCAGAGCACATCCTGCCAATGCACGCACACATCAGACATAGCATCCAGAACAGGTGCCCGTCCTGGCCTCCAAGCCAGCCCACTCTCCTCTGGCATTGAAGTGTTTGGCAGATGATAACAAACCCCCTTATTATTTCACACACATACCTGCTGGGCACTCACTTATGGAATCACCTGCTGGTAGAGCTCCATATCAAGCCCACACACTTGAAATCTAACGAAGGGAGACTACCCTGAGAGATGTATTTTAGCAGACTTTCTGGCGATTATTGCCAAACAAGTACCAGACCAAAGTGAGTTTTATATATTGTTTGTTAATGCAGTGAACTCTTGACTCCTGTGAACTCTTGCCTTTTTTGCAAATTCTGGGACTCCCTGTTCAGATGACATGATTCATTCTTTTGAGTTTCTTTGAAGCCATACTGGCACCATAATCATTATTGGCACTGTGTAACAGACTGAGATTTTTACTCCTCAGTCACATTACAAACTTGAATATAACTCTGCAGAATTGGAAGAATAAGCTAAGTAAAAACTCACCATTTTTAATGTAATCCACCTGCTGCCTACATGCCTCTCTCACCTGCCTACGCGCCTGCTCCTCCCCCTCACTCACTCACACATGCCATAGCCACTCTACTGTTTTTCCATTGACTGCACACAAGAGCATGGCTGGAGTTAGAGTTTAGCTCGTGTAGAAACATGAGTTACATCTGACTAGTGAGCGCTAACCTGTACAGTTTTAAGTCAGTGCTGTATACTCTCTGATCAGAACCAGAGGCCAGTTTCCAATAAGTTGTGGAAAGCGAGCCTCCATGAAGAGGCTATATAAACTATTTATTCAGTTTAAGTCTCAGCTATCCACTCAGGTGTGAGTAATAGAATGAGGTAGAATCATTGATACACCACCATTTTGTGGTACATTAGAGTGAGGCCACAATGATTTGTGCTACTTACTGATTTGTTTTCATAAAACTGCACAATCATATGATCATGCAATCATAAAAATCATGCAATTTTTCGCCAGTCCATATCTTCAATTATCGTTACAATGTCTGGACAGTGATCAGATCAGATTATATCACCGATTGCACAGGGGTTTGCGATGGTGATTAGTTTAAGTGGATATATGATATGCAGTCAAGATTAACAAATGACTTGCAATGTATAAGTATATATACTCTTTTGATCCCGTGAGGGAAATTTGGTCTCTGCATTTATCCCAATCCGTGAATTAGTGACACACACAGCACACAGTAAACACACAGTGAGGTGAAGCACACACTAATCCCGGCGCAGTGAGCTGCCTGCTACAGTGGCGCTCGGGGAGCAGTGAGGGGTTAGGTGCCTTGCTCAAGGGCACTTCAGCTGTTCCTACTGGTCGGGGTTCGAACCGGCAACCCTCCGGTTACAAGTCCGAAGCGCTAACCAGTAGGCCACGGCTGCCATGTGCAGAACAGATCAGTTGTGTGGACTTTCATGTTTCCAATTTTTTCATTCTCTGTATTTATTCTCCCTGTTTCTTCATGGCTTCTTATCAAATATGAAGAACAACACCAGCATGTGTTCATGCAGAGTGGCAAAAAGAACTCAAAGCAATTTCCAAAGAGTAACAAATTCCAGTTTTCCATTAATTCTGGCAATGGAGCATCAAGTAATGAAATATTAAAATAACATCTAAAATGAAAAAAGTTGCATAATGGTTTTGGTGTGGAAATGTTGAAAGGGTTCTCTCTCTCTCTCTCTCTCTCTCTCTCTCTCGCTCTCTTTCTAGCTGTCTCTCTCTCTCTCTCTGGCTGTCTCTCTCTTGCCATCCTCCAGTGCACATCTAGAGCAGACCGTTGGTTCATTCTGGGTAAGGCCATCAGCAGACAGGGAAAGCTGTCTCTGAGGTCACTTTTCTACCTGAACTATCTATTATTCATTTTGCAATGAGGTCATCCGAGTAAATATATGAAATCAGGCAGCAGGCAGTGTTCACCAAATTTTCTTCACCTAAGTGGGCACTGAAACACTTACTGTTTTGCAAGCCTTCTGTGCATCTGCCGATTTCCATGTCAGTCATGCAGGAACCCTGCAGGCCATGGTGAGGCACAGCTCTAGTGTTCTACTCCTAATTAGCAACAGAAGGGTCATGGCCATTGCTGAAATGGCCTTAAGGATTGGAATCCAAAGGCGTGTTCACTAATTTTAGCATCATAAATTAGTGACTCATCTGTGTCAGCACAAGCCCATGAACTTAAAGATGAAATTGAACATGTAACTGCAGCACATCTTTGTGAAGTGCCATTGTGAAGAACGTCTACACATTCAACTTTTTTTGTACTCTTGCGTGAGAGTTTGAAAGCGCAGACATAATCAAGGGAAAATAAAAAAAAAAGATGGGAGATGTTGAGAAAAAAAGCTTTACCCATACGAGTCAGGGAATGGAGCTTGAGTTTGTGGTGCATGGACTGTTTGCGATACAGTATAGACTGTTTCAAGTAAGGGGGAAAATAGTTTTAAATAGTTTTATCTGCATTGAGCAGATCATAAAAAAGTGCAGCATTCATAGTAAAGTTATGTTGGTGCATGTGCTGTTTGTGACATGGCAGCTGAAAGTCCTGCATCCAGCTGTGGAGGGATTCAGTTCAGCTGTCGAGGGTTTGGGCTGCGTCGGGGGATGGTGTTGGGACAACTCAATTAAAGCGAATTGCCAAGGTTTGTGTTAGCAAGTGAACCCAGTGTTTTCTGCTGTTGTAGAACCAAACCATAATGTATGTTTACTCTGTGCATAGCCATGGACTAAGGGTACATTTTGCTGTGCAGAACATAACTTATTATATTCTTCTTGTACAGAGCACTTACTGTGAAACCATGCAGTGTCATGCACATTAATCAAATGTTGAGGCCAATTTTTCTCCATTTGAATGCATTCATGATACATGACGCAATCTCCTAGAGGGCGGGACTAACATTTGGTTGTAATTTATTTTACCTTTATTCATTTTTGGGCAAACAGCAAGTACCAATATGATAACATATCAAATATTGGACACCTATATTATTTCCATTTCAGAATGTTGGTACTGACAAGAAATTCTGAAATAACTGTACTCACTGAGCTGCCAAAAGTGTCAAATTAGTTCAACTGTTTTAGCAATGTATTAAGTATGTAGTTAATAACCTGTAACTTATATTAAATGAACCAATGATTTAAAGGAGAGACGGTCCAAGTGGTGATTTGTCATGATGGATTGTTTTCCATTATCGTAACACATTACAGTTAATGGCAATCATTCCAAGTGCCGTAATGATACAGAGATGGTGAGATTTGTGATTACAGACGCACAGCTGAGGTCAGTCTTGAATAATGTCAAATCAATGTATGACTCACATTGTTTAATAGCTGTTGTTGGCACAGATAGACAGAGAGGGTTGGTGGGTGGTTATCACACACCCAAGGAGTAAAAAAGCCATGTTTCCACCTCTTATAAAATGGTTGGCCCCAGAGAGGAAAAATGTGACGGTCACAATTGCACAATTCATCATCGGGCGTTTTTCTTTATTCGCTGATCATATTATTTACTTTACGGTCTATGAAGGAAAATCTGCGCTTGCTCTCGAGCTTGAACATGTGTTCTGGAAAGACATACAGCGGACTTACAGGAAAGAGGATAAGTATAGTAAGTATATATACTTTTTTGATCCCGTGAGGGAAATTTGGTCTCTGCATTTAACCCAATCGGTGAATTAGTGAAACACAAACAGCACACAGTGAACACACAGTGAACACACAGTGAGGTGAAGCACACACTAATCCCGGCGCAGTGAGCTGCCTGCTTCAACGGCGGCGCTCGGGGAGCAGTGAGGGATTAGGTGCCTTGCTCAAGGGCACTTCAGCCGCGGCCCACTGGTCGGGGCTCGAACCGGCAACCCTCCGGTTACAAGTCGAGTGCTAACCAGTGGGCCACGGCTGCCCCTACTGAGATGCAGATGAAAGCCCACTTCTCTCTTGACCTTTCAGATACTGTAGAAATGTCAAAAGGTGTTTTTGGACTAAAAAGTTCTAAGAACACAGTTCTATGAACTACTGAATGGAGAGGCTACCCGTAGAACTACACAGTTCCTAGGGCTGTGTTTTGTATACATTAATGAAGCACTCACAACAGTGGACCAAAACATTGCACATTAATTTGTTTGGCTTTCCCCTTAATATTTTTAAATGGTGTGAAATTGACTCTGTACATTGCCTGCAATAGCCATACCAAACTAGCTTATATTCATGACCCTCTCACGAGAAGAATTATTGCTTCAAAGGAAGATTTTGGTGGTTGATTGCTTTGTTGATTGGTTGATTGTTGGATTTTAAAGATAGTATTGCAAAGCCTTACAAAATAAACTGCAACTACCATACGTTTGCTGCCCTATCCCAGTGAAACATATATTTACGTCTGTCCTGGTTGAAGCAGCAAATTAATAACTTTTTCTAGGTAGATTAATATTAATATGATTAATATCATGCAGTTTCCTATGTTAAGTAAATTAAGTGATTGTTGATTGAAAGTTGAGTGATTCCTACACGGATTTTTTTTTAAAAATAGGGCTTTTGCTGCCTTGGTCATCAGTCATGGTTCCTATGTGCAGGGAAAATACCCTACCCCAAAACTGAGCTGAAATAATTATAGAAACTGCAGTGAGCAGTTTGCGAATGTGCAGAAAAGGGGGTAGTTTCTCAAAAAATCAGCAAAAATTACCTCCCGTGCGAAACGCTTACATGTACATATTTTAAAACAATCTTTGGGTTGAGCTAAGGGTAATGGGGTGGGGGTTGTTTTGAATTAACCCCTCAGCCCCCCAACCACTACCACCACTCCCCTCCACACTAGCACCACTAAAAAAAGGCAGCTTTAAAAATGTCACATTAACTTGGTCGATAAAAATCAGACTGTCAGAGCCACCACCCCCCCAACTGTCCCTATTCTATAGAAACAGCTTTTATTTGAGAGCTGCTCTTTAGGCCTGGAGGATTAGGGAGAGGTAAAGAGCTTGTGTAGCTGAGGTGCGACCGCTAAGGCTCTGCTGAAGAAAAGGAGAGGGGATCAGTTGTCTCAGGTAGGCATAATTTTGCCTGGATAATAAAGGTAACTTCAGGAGTGGGGATACTCCAGAGATCTGGAGCCTGATAGTGCTCCCCTGCAATAATAAAGGGTCACGTTGAGATTTTGTGGGCTGCCACTTCTGATGAATGGCTCACTGTTGAGGCTGTATCAGGAAGACACACCTAGTAGTCCTGCTGCTTTTAGGCTGATTAAGCGAAAGAGAAATAGTTTAATTTACCTGATGACTAAAAGGAGCAGTGAATAGTGGAATGTTGGATGCTGAGAGCCATTCCTGCAGTCATAAACTTAAGAAAATACAGAGATGTTGACCTTGGTTTGAGGGAAGAGCCCTGTCTTTGCAGTCGGTGGCTTCTCTTGATTAATCGAATGTCTCCCTTTTTCCATACAAGGTGAAATCATATATTGAAACAGGTGGTCAAGGAATGTCAGTAGTGTGTTAGGGGAATTTGTGATAACATATTTATTTATCTACTCTTATGTATATAGATGCCATCATATATGTACAAAATAAGAAATGTTCTCCTGATGATTAATAGTTTTGCTATGTCTAACATCAGCAGGGAATGCTTAGGCTTGCTGTTTTGACTCTTGTGTGAGACGGCGGTGAAGTGAAATAGGCCCGGGAGTTTGAGAAGTCCCAGGCTGATGTGGGTACCTGTCCAACTGGCGATGGAAAAGTCTGGAAGAGTGTTGAGAGAGAGAGAAGTAGTGTGTGCTGACAGGGGCTGGCGCAGAGCCACTGTCCTTGCTTGTGGCATCAATACATCAGGCTGTGCTACATGAGACACACCCTCCCTGAAGAATTATGGTGTCAGTGACCTCCTTGCACGTTCAGTGCGCCGAACTAAAACTGTCTGCGTTGCTGTAAAAGTCTAGCAGAAAAGCTTAATTTAATGTGTGTGAAAAAAAAAAAAGAAATTTGAATTCAAAATACACCATGGGTCGAGGTCCATAAGCCTTCATACATGTGCTCAAGATCTACATACATGGGCCCTTTTAAGACAGGGCATATGTAGAAGGCATGTCTCATATGTCAAGGAGGCGGTGGCACCAGAACGCCATGCTAATAAATATGTCCTCAGTCACGAATTCCTGGCCCACCCTGCCTCATCACAGAACAGCAGCAGGAGCAGCAGAGAGTGCAGAGGAGAGGTCATAAAGAGAGGCATAATGGAGGCCGGGTGCGGGCCAATTACCCATGGCGCCCTGCAGGGGATCACACCTCCGTGACTCTTAAAATGACAGAGCATGTTCGAAAGAGGGCCGTCAGCCATGATTGCCTCTCATGTGGGCGCTGAAGCACCTTGGCCCGAGCTGAATAAAAGCATCTCAGGTTTCATCACCTACGAAGGCTGGGTTACAGCTCCTCTCGGGGCCCTGGCCTTCCGGCAGCCTGAGTGCCACTGATGTTTGAGCACAACCATGCTCCAGCAGCCTTTAACACTGGGCTCTATGAGCAATTAGAAAAGAGCAGTAGCGCAGTAGAAAAGTGAGCAAAGATTTGTGTGCATTCTTTTTCAACCCTCATTTACAGTAAGGAGAGACTAGCTAACAGGCACAAGATACAGTACTCAGTACCTGTGTTTGCAGTGTAGGCCTACAAAATTGTATGGATTGTCTATGTTTGTCTTTTTTGAAACTGGATTTAAAAGCCTGTTTATACAGTATGTGCGAATAGTGTATGTGTGGAGGAGACAAATACTGTACTGTGTGCACTATTACACTATTGTGACTCTCCATTTCTGAATTCAGCTCTTGTAGAGGGCTTTCGATATCTGCTTGTACTTTACCCTTCTTTCTCGCAACCTTTTATGAGTCATTATGTGTGGAGAGGAAATTTGTTTCGCCGCAAAACACAGATCCGTTCTACTGTATTTTAAATGCACCCCAGCCAGGTTTTGGTAGAGATCTTCCTGTCACAGAACATGTGTCACAGCAGAATGGGGAGAATTAGAAGTGAAAGAAAGAAAAAAAAGTGTTGCCGTGCTGCATAGTTAATTAAGCACCTTTGGTTATGAAATCTAAGAGGGCATCAAAAGATCCACAGCCAGGCTGCCTTGGCCCTCAGGGAAGTTAGTATGTGGGTGGCTTTATTTATTTATTTATCTATATCAGTTATTTTAAAGTAGCTCCTCCGGCTCTTTCCTTTAGAGGTTTCTATGATCTGAAAATCAAATGCTGAGAAGTCATGGCTTGCTGTCAAATCGCAGTCTTTTCTCACAAGGCCTATCCTTGGCCTCCACTCTTATGTTCCCCTAAGTTTTTTTAAATGGGGATGGGTAAGGCATGAATTAAACTTTGGAGTTCAAAGGCACACATGCACCAACTTGAGCACTCTCTTTCTCTCTCTCTCTCTCTCTCTTTCTCTCTCTCTCTCTCTCTTTCTCTCTCTCTCACTCTCTCTCTTTCGCTCTCTCTCTCTGTCTTTCGCTCTCTCTTTCTTTCATTATCTTTGCCTTGTCCTTGTCAGAAATATAAAATCAGCCTGTATCTCCATAGGGGTGGTGGATCAAAGCCTCTCGCTCACCCATAAGATGTATCTTCTGCCAGATCCAGTAAACTGTATGAGTAAATGGTTCCCATCATCCAGGCTGTGATGAAGTACCAATGACTCATGTGTGTATAGGTGATTTGTAATCCTGTTGCTCATGGATGATCATCTTGGCAGCACAAGTGCTCTCTGTATGGCCCTTTGACCCAGAAAAGCTAAAAAAGATTTCCTGCTGGACATACAGATGGTGGGCATTCCTCATAGATACAGAGGGAGTTGACAGGCTAGCTTTTGGGAGAACAAAAGTATTACAGTTGGTTATGAATGGGTCATATGGAGGATAAAGGAAGAGTGGAGGAGAGGGAGAGAGTGAGAGAGAGAGACAGAGGCCTGCTTTGACTTGGGTCTCATCAGTAAATATAGACAGCTCCCTCTTCAATTAATGAACGCGGTCAGAAATGTGCATCTAATGTAGTTACAGAGGAGATCAAATTGCTGAAGAAAGCCTATTGTACCGGACCGATAACCCACAATTACTGGATACTGAAGTCCCTTGGGATTATGCAGTCATAGTTCTGCCTGGGCCAAGCAGGGGACCCTGACTATGGATTCAGTCTCCACGTTGGTTTGATTAGAGCCCTAGCATGAGACAATGTTGTTCGTCAGTGGGAGTGATCTGGCCAGGCTCACCCGGGGTTGGACTCTGCAATCAAAGGGGTTTGCTGCCAAGCTTTTGGGCTTACCCCTGACCCTGGGGGCTTTTAGGGGAAAAAAAACCTTTCTTTTCGTCCTCCCCTTCCTCTCTTCTCTAATGGTCGCTTGTGTTCATTCTGGGCTTTCCCCAGTATCGTGTTGTACCCAAATGGCTGTTCTTCCGTGCTGGTGTTGTTCCTCTGTAATCATAATCAGATGTAAGCTCTCACTGTGACCTCGTGTGGCGTTTCCTCACTCCAAAACAATAGAGGTCTCGCTGCATGGACCGCTGGGGTGTGAGCCGCCTCAGCGCAGAGGTCAATCTGTGGCTAGCCGGGCCCGAGGCAGGCGTCGCCCCGGTCGATTCCGCATGTGCCTCAGCACAGAGGCAGTGGAGCACCACACGTTGTAAGTTTGTTCGTTTAGTCATGTTTGTCAACTCTCGAGCCCACAACTGGATCGGGTTCAACCTAGATTGACACAACAATGAAATGCAATTATGATGTGTGGTTTTGCGACCACTCGCTGCAAATCACAAGTGGAAAATTACAACTCAAAACCGAGGGTTGCTTAAAAAAAGTGGAACACCACATGCCTGACAAGATTTTTCCCTCCCAGAGGAGTTAGTTAATTAGAGTATTTATTTTGTGCTCATAAATATAACTGGAGACAGCAAAAAAATGCAATGGGTGTTGATTGTTGTTGTGCCCTTTTCTCGATCTCTCTCTCTCCACTGTCATCATAACAGTTATACTCTTATAGGCAGATGCACTTTCTAACTCAAATATCTCCTCTAACTCTGCCACCCCCCTCTACCCTACTCCTGCCCCTCAGTCTTTCTCCTTCTCTGTTTGCGTCTGTCTTTCTGTTTCTGCCCCTCTGCCTTTCGCTGTTACGTTGAGCACTTCAGGATCAGGTAGTCATGTTGCAGTTAGAAATAATTACACTGTGTAATTGCTTGGTGGTTCGTGACAACATTGTGTTTAGGGATATAATTACATGGCCGATGTCTTTGTTGTTCAACATTTGACCCTATCTTTGCTCCTGGATTGCCTACAGTGATGCTCTGTGCTGTGTAATGTGTCAGGACCTGTACTTGGTGCTCTCTAATTGCAGGTATTTTCCCATGCTGAAGCACCTCACTCAGGTGCAAGGGTTGAGAAGCTGGACTCTAGACTAGGATATATGATAGGGCAGGTTTTAGAGATACAGATTCTCAGAGATGTTGAGAAATGTACATTAAAAACTAACCTGTTGGGAATAGATCTATAGTTTATGTTTTTCTCTAGTACGGAAAGAACTATGTCTGTTACATTGGTATAGTCAGGAACAGCAGTGTAAATGTCTCTAGCATACTGAGACTGGCAAATCAAAACGTGCTCTTTTCCTGTTTCCATTTACCTTCTTGGACAAGTATGCATGGGAGGACATAAACAAGCCATAAAAAAAGGAAAAGGCGAAAAGGACCCTGACAAAATCATGAGATTATTAAATGCTCCATTAATAGGGATGGGGAGGGTTTCCCTCTGGTGTGGGTGGCTGGGCTGATTTATGAGGCTGAGCTGAAGGCTCCTTTATTGGACAGGAGCTTTCGTCTGAGCTGGGTGTCATGCAGTTTGGCTCACTGCTCAGAAAGTATTACCCCTCGCCCTCCCAGGCTTAGCTGCTGCCCCCCGAGAGACGCCTGCAGACCCTGGCAGACACCCGCCCAGAGTAGGCAGAGCATGACATGGAGGAGGAGGAGGACGTAATTGATCGGTTTCATCTCACCTGTGGCTTTCTTCACTCCACAACACTTCTATGATGTGAGCCTGCGACTATGTTCACTACTGTATATCTAGAGACTGGCCAGGTCCAGCTGCACTGTGTCAGCTCTTTCTTTTCCTCTTTCTTATCCTCTTACTCTTTTCACTTCCCTCTCGACATTCACCTCGGGACCCTCTACTCTGGTCCTGATGACATCTGCGTAAATCTCTGAGTCCTTTAAGTGGATCCTGGGCTGCTTTCCCAGGAGGACTTGTTTCCCAGCCCTGGGGACTCCTCTGCTATATTTATGAGGACTGTGTCCTTCCATTCCACTCCATCACCTGGTGACACTCTTGCATTGACATTCCAGACAGCTCTTCTTGTGTATTTATTAACTTCAACATAATATTGAATGCGGTGAACATCCATTCAGGCCTGCATAGAGGGTTTTTTTTGTGTCCTTGTGTTTAGATTTTGTGCCCAATAGATCACACATTTTTTTCATATTCTCTGTCATATGTACTGTATGAGCGATGTCAGGTAATCTTGTAGATAAACTCTAAATAACCATCTTTAAAATATATACTTTTGGCTTTTTTGCCTTCAATTGGATGACCGTAAAGAGAGTGATAGGACGCGAGTGGGAGAGTGAGACGGGGTGGACCCGGGACAGACTCGAGTCTGGGTGCCAGTGGGCACGTAGACTCAAATATGGTACAGGCGTTTATAAGCCAGCCGTCCCCCCAGAAATTTAAATTTTTGAACACATAGCCTAATATTAAACATTGTTGTGCTGCCACAGACACGCGTGTCCTGATTTATTTATACCTTGGGGTCAGCAAAGTTCTCTAGGTGACAACGTCAAACACCCACTCACAATCAAGCTGTATATTTGCCTGCACTTAGCTGCAATTTGTTTACATAACCTCTTAGTGTAAACAGTTGGGGAAATAGCACGTGATGAGCACGGAGAGTTGATTGTTTAACAAAACAGAGCACCCCCGCACCCCGCACCCCGGCACCAGACAGTGCCGTCTCCAAGGCAGAGGTACTCAAACACACTAAGTGTTCAGCTGGCTAGTGATTAATGGCCAAACTGTTCCCACTCGCTGATTCAACAATGGAGATTAGGCTTTATTTGTTTAACAAACACAGCATTTTTATGATACTTGACCTTGAACTCGCACTGTTTATTTGCCGATTCATCACTGGGCAGGTACCCATTATAGCACCCTGCGTCATTTAGAGGCTTAGGTGATAGCCAGTCCCCTTTCATTCCAGGGAATTTGTTCTGTCTTGAGGAAAATAGAGTCACAGGTGAGAATGTTTGCTGAATGACCTCACAGTAAAACTGTGATCTGAAAGCAGCACATACAATATTTAGGGCTGGGTGAGTATCTGGGACGGTTCTCTGTGTGCCTCATGTTCTGGGCGGGGATGGGTAGGCTGGGCTGCAGAGGAACAGAATGCTCCTTTATCACAGAGGAACGTATGTGTCTGAGCATCGCCATTGCTCAAAACTGCTGGACCTGCTGGTGTACACAGGGCCGGCCCGAGGCATAAGCGAACTAAGCGGCTGCTTGGGGCCCCCTGGCCACCAGGGGGCCCCCAATCGAGTTTCTTTCTCTTTTTTTACATAATAAATAACATAAACAAGTGACATCAATGAATGAATAAATGAAACAATTAATAATTCAAAACAAGAAAATTCTGATTTCATGATCAATATGTCTGCCTACCTCTACTGTGTCTGCCAGCTTTTGAGTCACGCGCATAAACTAGACACCTCGGGTGCATAGACAATTCGTGCAGACACTGCATCAAGTTCAAAAATCGGAAGAGATGGTAATGTTAAGAAAAGTCACAAAAAAGGACGTATCCCTCTGGTGCCGAAAACAGAAAGAAGAAAATGACAGAGGAGGAGAAAACGAGCAAGATACAGGTATGTTTGCATGATTATTTACAGTATGTTTTGTGCTTGAGGTAGCTAGCTAGCTGTCATGATCTAATATAAGCCATCACCAGAGCTAAATCCCTGCCATCAACAGAGAAATGTCTCCCATTAATATATATTTATCTAGGTGTATTTCAGATGTCAAGGATATTGGGATTGTTTTGGATGTTCAATCAAGCATGTACCCTAGCCATAGGTGGGCTTATGTTGTAAATTAAAGCTAGCTAGCTGACTGAAGTGGACATTAGCACTACAGTAGCTACATGAAAACGGAGCTGAAGGCAAATTTACCACAGAGGGATTGTTTCTGATTTCGCACCTGAAAGTGTTGATAGTTTATTACTGTTCTATAATATGTGACATAGTGGTAAGTCTGATAGCAACAGCAGGCTAAGCCCAGGCTCCCAGTCCCAACCCACTGACTAGCGCGACTCTGGGCATCAGTAACGTTCCAGCTTCATAGGCAAAGATGGAACAGTACGTGCGCTCTGCTCTAAGATCTTTGGAGAGAGATGGTAGTGTTTGAGAAAATATACCATGTTGGGTGGGGAGACTTCTGTGATGGAAATAAACTTACATTTGATTAAGATAGTGGCAAGTGATGTAGCGGTGCTACCCTAATATTTAGGCTGCAGTAGATCACCATGTTAAGCGTTACTTTTGATTATGCCTCATTTGCCAATAGAATATGAATTGTTACATGTGGAATTGCTTGTTGATGAGTGTAAGTAATGATAGCAAAATAAACTCATTCTGCTCGATCAAATATGCACTTATGCAATATTTTAGAGCGGAGCCCCAAAACATTTTTGGCATGTCAGCAAGGATGGATTACTGAATGAGCCTACCGAGTCCTTATGCATCTGTGTCCAGGGGGACAGTAGTTCATAATCAGTCACTGTATTAATACATAACCTCACTGTATTAATTTATAATATGACATTATAGTGTGAAGTTGTCAATTATCGCCAAGCACAGGTGACTCTGCGTTGTGGGAGGGGGCCCCCAAATCAAATTCTGCTTAGGGCCCCCAAAAGGCTCCGGCCGGCACTGGGTGTACAGGATGATTGCATATGTTCTATTATGTATGAATTGCGTGTGTAGAGTGGTCTGTGTGCAGCATAGAGGTACAGTATCTAAACTAGATATCTGTTTGTGTGTTCTTGTATATATAGAATGTGTATACAAAAATGTGTTTTCAGCTGATAGGGCTTGTATGAATGTTTGCCTTTGCCCTTGTGTGTGTGCATGTGTGCAGACTCAGCTGTTTAAGTGTGGTCCCTGATACCTGACACACATTCCTGAGGGTTTGATCTGAGCAGATCCAGGTCTCGCTGTGGGATAAGACAGAAAGGCAAAAGAATTCTTCTCTAACTGACAGAGCAGCTCAGCCATGCAGACAATGCACGCGGGGAACTGCCTCATACCTGAGGATTATCCAAACACGTGAGGCGGGGTTGACATTACACCATCTCATCTTATCACTCACACACAAACACACTCTCCCACTCATGTTCACACAAACTCACACATACACAAATGCAGAGACATAAACACACCCAGCTAGAGCATACAAATCAGAGCATACACATTGGTAAATTTAAATATTTGAGGATGAGCAAAGCAACAAAACATAATGGCAAAACAACTCAAACCCAGAATGCTAAAGGTTACGCTAGCAACATGGTGGAGGACCCATTAACTACCAAGAAGACTGTTCAGGAGCTTGAAAAACCGCCAGTCATAGTTTTTCTACGTTTTTCACAGCACTGATGAATAGTTCACTAGAACCTATCCGGTCATCAGTCGAATCGATTGGGGAAACTTTGGTGCTTCCACAATCAGAGAGATGGAAACTAGCTTATCTGGCCACAGTGATCAGATAGCAGAGATGGAACATGATGTTAGCGGGCTCCAATCCAGTCTAGAGTTGGTGGTTAAGGAGAATGCTGTGCTCAAAACTAAAGTGGTTAAAAATGCTAGACTTTTGGTTGTAGAGTCATAGAACGTCGCAGACAATAAATCGTGCCCCCCCCCTCCTTTTCCTCCCCTCGTCCCCCCTATGCCATGGCTTTTTAAACACCTGTCGTCTTAGCAAACTTGTATGCCCAAACTGGGTGTGTTTGTAACCTGCGTTGTGTTGAACCTGCGCGATTCAGCCCTGCACACGCCCGGACTCGATCCCATGAACAGCAGCACCTCGGATTGGGAGGCGAGCGCGCTAACAATTGAGCCAGTAGCACAGGCTACTGGCTCGCATGCCAGCAGCACTCTTGAGGCGTCGCGGAGTGAGGTTTACCAACGTTCCACAAGCACAGCTAAACTAGCTGGCATCCGTTACATGTTGACCCCTGGCGTTTTCTCCACCGTAATGATAAAGATTTTTCTTACTACTCTACTGTCCATCAGGTCTACTCCCATATTGACTACTTTTTTTATTGACAAGGCCTAGCTGACCTTATCACATTTGCGGTCCTAGCCAAACGTCAAATACTGTTAAATTCGAAGAGCCCTAAACCGCCTGGCCCAAATTCTTGGTTAAAAGATGTGGTCATGGTCATGTGAGGTCAGGACATACCAGGGATGGGAGGCAAATGGGTGGTTGGGTGTAATGGATGGTAGTTACCAAGTATGTTCCTTGTTATGTGGTTAATTGCGGATGGACAGTCACAACAACAACAATTGCTGTCAATTGTCATAATGTTTGTAATATTCTCAGAGGTTTGATCAATATATTTTTTTTAACCCTATGATTGCAGGGTGTCAGCTTTGCAAACTCTGTGATGCCAGACACACAATAATTGGCCTAAATCCCTCAGTATGTTCACAAACTGAAACCAAACATACTTGAAAGTATTTACTGATGTGACAGTGTAGGCCATCACAATGTAAATATTTACAAGATGTGAGTGTTTCATTTCAACAGCCCTGGGGGCAGAGTTTGGGTTTGGCTTTTTTTGTTTTGAATAGTGTTTATGTGCGCTTTGGAGCTGAGAGGCGGTATTTACCTCTAGGTATGAGGGCAGTCACACTGTTAATGGCCTGTTTGATTCACAGACAAAATGCCAATTCATATCTTAGATTGTAGCCCAGCAACAAGCGTCAACAGGCATTGTGCGAGCGTAGGGGCAGTTTTCAGACGCATAGACCAGGAAACCCGGCAGCCCTGTGTAGACGAGTCTTCAGGCTTCCTTGCCTTGTGTTTGCTAAATACATTAGCCATGTTATTATTGGCATGGGCCTCTGGCTCAGCTTTGCTGGGGCCATTGCTGACAAATTGGTTGCAAAAACCTTGGACATCATCTTAAGAGCAATGGCAGTGAATATTGCAGTGCATTGAAGGTGATCATGTGAACTGTGCCTGTGCTAATGACTGTATAGGCTATCATCGTCTAGGGAGAAATGGATGCCAATAGCGTTGTGTTATTCCTGTCACAGGCCTTTATGGTTTGGCAGAAGATGACAAGACCGGACGCTTTTTATCTCAAAGATTCGGATCTCTCCATCTTATCTAGGTTTCACTTACTGCTGGGTGCAGTATGCGTAATATGTGAGCTAATCCCATAAGGCATGGGAAGGGAGTGAGCACCATTTTAGAATGGACCGGCTGAGGGACGTGAGGGACGCTCAGTCGTCACAAGCTAATCGCTAAACCATGCACCCTGAGCCCTGGATCCCAGCTGTGAAGTATGTATACAGTATCCCCTAACTGTAATGCTGCACACCCCACTTAAATGAGATCCTAAAACACACAGGAACATTCTTCTCCCTTCTGGAAACCCATTTGCACTTTGTGCATTTTTTCCCCTCTTGCCCTAAGTAGCCCAAGTGGTGGTTTACATTCCCAACCACAGGAGGCAGGAGTCTCTACCAAATGATGGAGTAGACGGCCGTTTGCAGAATGAGATGGTGCAAGCATAGCCTGTGGGAGACCTGCTGTTACCCCCCCTATCTCACTCTGTCTCTGTTTCTCTCTCTCTCTGTCTTTCACTCTCTCCCTCCCTCCCTCTCTCTCTATTTCCCTCTCTCTCTCTCTCTCTCTTTCCCTCTCTCTCTCCTCCCTCTCTCTCTCTCTCTCTCTCTCTCTCTGTAATTATGGCTGGTGCCAGTGGTGGAGGCCAGGCTGTCTATCCCATGGCTCGTGCTCCGCTTTGCCTCCACCCCCCACCCCCACCCTCCATCCAAAAGCAATGTCTAGTACAGGGAGGGAGGAGAAGGAGGAGGTGAGGGTCACTGATCCCAACTGCTTTCCATCATCTCAGTATTCCGTTTTGAGGCATATATTCATAACAGATAGGCTAGATATATACATTTCGATATAGTTATATATAGATTTACCCTAGTAAATAGGTAGGCAGGTAGAGAGAGAAAGAAAGAGAGAGAGAGGCAACAGAGGGAACAATATCCAGATAGATGTTGACTGACTAAAGTCCTGTAGCACTGTTGTTTTCGTTTGAACATGCATGGCTTGTAGTTAGACATTTGTGGGTGGTGGGAAGGCATCTCGGCAGTCTAATTACGGTGAGATGGCCCTGGGCAGTGCTGTGCAGCACTGAGGAAGAAGGACACTGTGGAGTGAGCGGAGGAAAAATGCGTCTCCCCTGCAGTTTCTGTCTGGCACAGACAGTTGTTTCCCTGCTTGAGTTCATGTCCCCCATGTTGAGATTGGAATTACAATGGGGATTTTAAAGATCAAGAACAAAGGAGTGTGCAAATAATTTAGGTGGAGGAGCCATTTAGACACTGTGTTCTCTAGCATTTATCTCTCCTTTGTTGCTTGCTCTCTCTATCTCTTTCTCTCTCTCACACACATGCACACAAAGACACGCACACACACCCCCCACACACATACAGTACACACACACACACACACACACACACACTCTCACACCTTGCCTGATAACCTCAACAAAAGCTCTTACCATGCAACTTTCTTTCTCAGCCTCTCTCACTGCACAAAACACATGCAATCACAGGTGTAGAGTTACTGTGTCACCCAATCCCAAACAGATGAACGCTCCCGTATGAATCAGCAGACCATTCCAGGCACAGGTTAATGTTACAGTTACTGTATCTCTGTGTCTCTCTTTTCTTTCTCTTCACCTCTAAGCTGTGCTTCATTGTCTCTCTGTTGGAAGGCTGATACCAGGTGTCACATACTATCTCACCATGCAGACTCCTGACGTATACTACTGTACAGTAGGTACTTTTCAACAGTGCTGTCAATGGTGAATAGATTTGAGTCCCCGAAATCTATGCCCATATTCTTGCTGCTTTTAGACTAATGATGTAACCATCTGAGATTGTAAGACTAGGATTTTAAATGTGTTTGACAGAGCAATTTATTTCGGTGGTTGAATATCATGTGAAGTGTGCATTTGTAATGATATCTCTATAACAGTGTTGTATAAAGTACTAAAGTAAAAGTCTTAAAGTATCTGATATATACTGTACTTAAGTATCAAAAGTAATTTCTAAAATGTAATGTACTTAAGTATTTGAAGTAAAAGTAACAAGTAAAAAGCAAGCGGTTTTATTTTGAACTTTTATTGTGAACTTTATTTTGGCTTTCTTATAGTAAAGCATAAAGCATATTCAGGGTTCCCATATCTTCTTAATCTCACTCATCAAATCAAAATCACATTCTTTTCTAGGACTTTTTAAGGCAAAATTATTTTATGAACTTCAGGTAAAAATGAAATGAAAAATTTCTTTAAAAAAAAAAAGACCTGCTGGTAGGGAGAACATTTTGACCATGTGGTATGAGCATTTCTAGGGCTTACTCCCCAGGTCACCATCTCACTCTCACACACACACACACACACACAGGCCACCTATGTCCAGCAGCTACTAATATGCCAGTCATTAGTTGAAACTGAAAAGGTGTCTGTTCATCTTCAAAAGAAGCTGGTTTTCAAAGTTGCCAGAATTCAGTGCCCGGGAGTTTCAGGCCCAAGACTGGCCCACCTTTTCCATAGTGGTGGAAATTGGATAAATGAAGCAACATTTCAGCTCTTACTATCCTGTAGTTTTTATTAGTACCATGGTTCAACAAATGTGTAAAGGTTATATAATAATTCACTTCAACTGAGAAGTTAACAAAAAATATTCCACAAGTTAACAAAAACAGAAAGAAAGAAAGAAAGAAAGAAAGCAAGCCTTTGAAATGTAGCCTATCCCACACTTCCACAAAGAGGCATATTGAACTAATGTTTAGGCTACATGTTTTTTGCATGGGTAGGCTATATTGTTGTTTGGTGATTTAGCCTACTCCTTTACTACACCCTCTTCTGAGCAAACAAGGCATATAGGTTTATCATGTAGGGTAATTGCTCTTTCATACATTAAATAACTTTAATTTATCCTCTCTACTTGTCCCTGTAGTCATGGCCTCCTCACTAATTTCAGGCTCATAATTTTCAGTGGTCGACTGGTTGATCTGCTGCTCAGTCTCCGCTGCTCTGTAGGGCCGGCTCGGCTATCCGTATCTGAGAAAACGTTTTGGAAAAGACGGGCTATATGGACCCAACCAACTCTTTTTGGGAGGGGAGAACTCCCTCACGTAGGCTACAACCCATACAGAGGCATTGCATTGGTGTCATGCACAGAATGTGGAACGTGTCCTACGTGTCCTAAGATAGACTAACGTGACAAAATATTTTTTTCCTCGACCGGCCCAAAAGTGAAGTGAAGAGTGATTACCCACCCCGGGCCTGAGTCAGTTATCCTTCTTGGACTGAAGACAAGTCCTGCGATGCTAAATAGCCTTTCACAGGCCGCTGAAGCAGGTAGCGGAGTGTTCAGCTTCACAGAAAGCTGCCAATGTACAGAAACATTTCTTGCAAATAAGGCCACGGATGTATGACGTTCTCTTCACCACTACCCTGTTCACCGAGTTCACCACTATCGTCGGGGTGGTCGTCTATGATAACGGGAGGTCCTCCAGTAGGTGCTTGTGCTTCCATGGCGGTTTCAGTTGTGCGTCCTCCTCCTTTAGCAACAAACAAGTGCTGAAATAGAGCGCACAGCGTGCGGAGCGTGCGTAATGCAATCTAGGAGCAGTGATTCGCCAAACCTCCCTTATTGCAGTTGCACACATTTCTTCTAATTTTATGTTTTAATAACGAGTAACGATGTAAAGATGCTTAGTGGAAATATAACAGAGTAAAAGTATACATTTTATCTAGGAAATGTAGTGGAGTAAAAGTGAAAGTTGACATAAATTTAAATACAGTAACGAAGTATTTGTACTCTGTTACATTACAACACTGCTCTATAATTATCATTAGTTTCTCATCATTATAAGGTCTGTCTACACTTGAATTTCACGAGGCAGGGTAAATGGCTGAGTACGCATGTGCAACAATCAAAGGTCTTTGTTTCATTTCATGCAGTGTGTGTGTGTGTGTGTGTGTGTGTGTGTGTGTGTGTGTGTGTGTGTGTGTGTGTGTGTGTGTGTGTGTGTGTGTGTGTGTGTGTGTGTGTGTGTGTGTGTGTGTGTGCGTGCGTGCGTGCGTGCGTGCGTGTGTCATTGTGAGGCACTTTGAAACATGATCTTAAAAGAGTGTGTTTACAGGGATCTTGGATCAACCTCAGTTGTCCAAGTCCCAGATTTCCCTTCAGGCCGTGTGTCTCAGCATGACCTCATGCCCGGGCAGTAACTTTGGCACAAACACAAACAGAATTAAAACAAAAAAAAATAGCACTTCCAGTCTACGTTTAATGTGCAGGTAATAAATTCTTACCAGAAGTCCCTCATTTTTTTTCTCTTCCACTTTAAGTGGGGGAGGGAGGGGTCACGCACACATAAATAACAAGACAAACACAGCAAAGCTGTAATGGCACCATGAACAAGCCTTTCCGTGGCAGATATATAGCACCTAACTCATGACTGTTTTGGTGAACAGCGAGCCCAACAGCATAAAACTTTTTTTCTCTTGAAATGAGAGGCTTTGCCCCAGTTCATTAGAACGACCCCTTAAAAATGAACTCATTAGAACCTGCTGTGAGTCTCATTAAATACTAGATTTTCGAAAAACTCTTCGAAAGCATTGCTGTTTGAACGTGAAACCTCCTCAGCATGTTTCAGGCGGACAACATGGCTGTCCGAAGCATGGCCATTCACAGGAGGCCCCAGAGGTCCGCCTAATCATCCACTTGCCTTTTTTATAACAGACAGAGGTGAGAAGCCCACAGCCCTGTCACCTCTTCACTCAAGGGGCCCGGCTGCACTCAGCTCTTCCTGAACAGAGCAGCCGCTCCTCAGGCCCTGGGCCAAGTTCCCAGGCAGTGCTGTGGTCTTGTGTAAGTCCAGATGTCTGTGTACTCAGTGGTTTGGGATGGATTTCAAGGTCTACACTCAACACTCACTACCCACCCACACACCCACACACAGTCCCCACCTCCACACCCCCGCCCAACACACACACACACACACACACACACACACACACACACACACACACACAACCTCTCATCCATGAGCCTGCTGTTTCTCTGATAACCCCATTACCCCTCGTTCAGGCGACTCTCACGGGGACGGAGCACCTCGGACATGGCGCTATTTTAATGCACTTGTCCTGACCTCTGCTGTCTGAGGGGAAGGCCGTCCAGCAGCTCTATATAAACACTGCAGCTGTGCGCTTAGAGGGTGACATGCATGGGCCTACCTTTGCTGGGCCGCTACGACTGAGTCACAGCAGCGAGAGGGCCAAGTGGTGGGTGTGGAAGTAGTTTTGTGGGAGGTGGAGCACTGCTGGGTGGATGATGACGATGGTTGTGAGGGGAAAGAGGGGTTGGTGGCTGGTGCAGAGAGGAGGTGTTGTTTGAAGGGGGGTGAATCTGTGTGTGTTTACAGTTGAGCCAGAGGACAGCAGCTCCCTGGATGTTTGTGTTGTGTGGGTTGAGGGGGAAAGCGATCCGGGGATTAGGGCCTAGCCACAGATTCACATGCGCCGCCTTAGAGCCGTGTCGTCGCTGTTTCCCGGACGCCGGCAGGGAAGGAGGGAGGGAGGAAGGGAAGAGGAAGGGCAGGACAGGGTGAGGGAAAGTGAGGGGGTGGAGGGGCTCAGATGGGGAGGACGCTGCATCACAGGCACCCCGGCGGAGCGCGTCTCTGCCATCTGCCTCAGCGGCCTCGACGGCTGTTTATTAGTGGTTGGCTCAGCCGCGTACTCCATCATGTCAGCGCAGCGTCCCACGTGCAGGGAGAGAGAGGCCCCACAGACGCATTATGTTGGAGAATGGATTATGAGCAACGCTAGAGGATCATCTCCTGACCCTGCATTTGCAAACATACGCTGAGTGAAACCGAGTGTATTATTCTGGGTGTCGGACACTAGAGGGATTTCCTAGAGGCACATGGGAATGTCATGCCATCGGTGTTACACAGTACCATAGCAGTCCAATGTTATAACAACTAACCACTCCGAACTACAGGAGAAAATACAGCATGTAACATCTGGGGTATTTTGTAACTGGGTGCACATGAAGGGAATGATGTATGTCAACAGGCAGCATGCAGACATGCTCACCATCAAACACCGAACACATTACTGACAGGACAGGAACGCAGTGGTGACAACAGGCAAATGCATGGCCTGAGCGCCATGCTGCACACACACACACACCTCTCATGTACGCACACATTCTTAATACCCTCTCTGTCACAAAACGTGTGTGCATAGGCAGAAACACTCATACTCTCTCTCTCTCTCTCTCACACACACACACACACACACACACTGCACACACACGCTAATACATACACTCATGCACACATGCATACATACACACAGACCTCACTCATAAATCAACTTTATTCCAGTGCATTCACATTGCACAATAAAGCATTTAAACAACTTTACATACTTCCCACATACTCTAAATGACTGTATTGAGGAGTGGAGGAGTCAACTCAAGTTCAGGGATGAGGTAGGGTGGGGGTTGAGCAAGAACTGGCCAAACATTAATGTGGCATCGTCAGGCAGGAGCAGTGGTGTTAAGAGGAGAAATGGGTTTGCATTCAGTATCACCAACATATAATTAAAACTATATGTAAAAAATGTAATTCCACCATGAGCGCACTTCTGATTACCAATCCGGTGCTTCACGGGAGAGGACTGATCATGTAAGGAAGGGACTGATGAAAATTTAAACCATCAAAACATTTGTTTTTTACTGCACTGAAATAAAATATCTGTGTGCTCCAGTGATTCCTTCTTTTCCATACTTTATTAGGGGTGGGCATGGATAGCAGAACAACTGGCAACTGTTTGAGATATACTACACAAATATTAATATCCCTTTTTGGTTATTCTAAAACGAACATACTACACAAATATTAATATCCCTTTTTGGTTATTCTAAAACGAACAGAATCATGGTAGAAGTTGTACTACCGTGGTAGCATAGCATAGCATAGCATAAAGTTATGCTACTATGGTATGCTACCATGGTAGAAGTTATGCAACTACGTCATTGTTAATTACGTAAGAATGTTGCTGTCACAATAAACAGTGGATCTGAGACATTTTGGGTTGTCTTTGTTCTGTTTTATGTAATGTACAAAAGGGAGATTATTCTCATTAGACAAATTTACAGTCTATTGTCTGCATTGCGTTGCTAGAGACTCATTTCTAGAGGCAACATACTGTGCCAGAAACGCCAGAAGCTATCCACCTTATGCTCTTGATAATTTTTCTTTCTTTCTTTTGTATAGTTGATGCAGATTGAGATAAAACAGCACTTTGGCTTAAAAACTCAACAAAGTTGGCTTGTGTTCCAGACAGCCTTGACTAAAGAGAATGAGGAAAAAAGATGTGAAATGTTTAAAGTGAATAATGATACCAGCAGGTGGATCCTTATCATGCCATTCATGCTGGTTCTACTTTTAACTCTCCTGATGAGTAAGTCTACAGTTATTTCACACTGGTATCAGTCGTCAAGGGGGTTAAGAACAACAGAGAGACAGTGGGAGAGACAGACAAGAGATGGAGGTCAAGACAATATCCCTGCTTCTCTTGCCAGAAGAGATGTTTACCTCACTGCTCGCAAGTTGAAAGTGCAAGTATGCTCCGTAGCAGGAAGGTGGTTCTGCATGACGGAGCAGGGCTACAGTGATAACCATACACCACAGGCATGTCTATTAATATCCTCCAATGAATCTACCCTGGACAAGCTGGGAGTGTGCTGAAAATATGTGAGGCATTGTTCTGTTTGACTCACACCATGTTCTGGGAATGCACCCTTGCCCGTTGAGGTGAGACCTTGGTATTACAAATCCTTCTGCCAGTTGTGTTCTTAACACTTTGAGTGCCAAAAATGCAGTATTGCATTTTTTTGTTCCCATGCGTGGAGTGCCAAAAATGCAACATTGCGTTTTTTTTTTTTTTTTATTACGAAAATAGACACTCTAACACACCTTATGTGCAGGGATGGATTACTGCACGGGCCTACCGGGCCCAGGCCCAGGGGCCCAAGGGGTCAGGGGGCCCTGAAGCCCAAGCCTTTGCATGGAATCATTGCCTCGATGTTGAAATCAGGATGTAGGCTATGAATCTGACTGAATTTAGTATTGGCCATCCCCAAAATGCACCAGAATACAGGAAATCACATCAAACAAATTAAAAATGTTTTGGGGGAGGACCCACAAACTCCCCCTACCACATGTGACAATTAGTTGGGGGTCCTTAATACATCTGGGCCCAGGGGCCCAAATGTCCATAATCCGTCCATGCTTATGTGCGATTTTGAGAATTCTATGATGAATAGAACTGAAATAGATTACAATCAAAAACTCACAATCTGGACATTTTTTCTGGACATTTTATCATAACTCGGCTTTTGATAGTTGCCGCTTTGGGTCGAATCAGTGACACATGCACGTCAGGTCAAAACCAGGCCATTTATTTTCGTGGGTTTATCACTAGGTTGCAGTCTCGCTAGGTCACTTCCGGAAACACTAATATTTCATAAAAGACGCTTTATCTCCATTTCTAGAAAAAAAAACAGGGATTTTGATGAAAGCTAGCCACTGTTTAGCTTGGGATATTTCAGGAACAGAGGCATGTAATAAATGGTTTGTATCCACTGAGAGCTTTCACCTTTCAAACGCGCCATAGTATGTGTCCATAGCTATAACATAGAATACGCTGTGGCTCTACAAAAATCGTCAACAATGATCTAGATTGCTGGCACTCTGGGCCAAAGCTTACGAAAACAATATGGTATTCAAAGTGTTAATACTTAACACTCGCTTCAAAATACAGTAGCTCACAGCCAGGGAGTGGAAAGGTAAAGAGAGAGAGAGACTGTGATAGAAAAAGACTTAAGTGTCTGTATTTAATGGAAGCATATCAGCACATTCATATCAATGAGAAGGCCTTTGTTGACACAAAATGACATATTTTCTTCTCACTAGTTCATGACATCAACAGATTCTGCAAGCAAGCTTTGACTCTGTAATAACATTCTTAAGTGAATGTTAATAGATCATATTTAAGTGAACGGCAATAGATCTGAATGAATGGCTCTGGCGTTAGTTTTCTTTTCTCAATCAATTTCATAGTTTATGGTATATGCATCTCAACAGCTTTCTTATAGTCAACATTCTGTGAAATTAGTTGCCGGGCTAAAAGACAGGCTGAGTTGGGCGCGGCTGTAATAACATTAGATCCCATCGCCAGCTTAGGGACCTTTCACAGCCAAGTTTAATGGCCACAGCAACTTACTTGTTGCTCTCGCCATCTCTCTCTCTCTCTCTCTCTCTCTCTCTGTCTACCACACACACACACACACACACACACTCACACACACTCACACACACACACACACACACACACACACACTTGTTCATTTCCCTTTCCCTCTCTGGGCACCCAGTGTGGGTACAGCAGTACATCAGCTGAACTCATGAGGTGTGAAGGAGAACAATGTGAGGTCTCACCTCCGCCTCGCCTTAGCAGTGCTCCAGTAGGCTCGCAGAGGTGTTAACGGCTTCTCTGGAGGTGGACGTGCCGCGCAGCGCCGGCTCCCAACCAAGGCGGCCCTCAGAGGCAACCACTGCTCTAATTACTATGTCTGTGTGGTACCACTGAATACAAAAGGACATGGATTCTGCACAGCAAGGCTACATGAATATATCATTGTGGCAGGCTACTGGAATAGAAAAATGGAGGAAGGAGAAAAACTGCAAAGTGAAAACAAAACAAGGCTATATGGCAGGCCATATGTTACGTCTGGGTGCAGCGTTTATCCAACCACAAGGAACCTGAAACTTAGCACAAGCATGCATTAAAAGTCAATAGATGGTATATTAAAACTGTAAGAGGAATTCAGCTGTTTTCCTTTTTTTGAATCGTGTGTGTGTGTGTGTTTTGTAGGTTGAAGCTAAAAAAAACTCCTGCATAACAGATTTATGAATCAGATCTGTTTGTTTTAAGCACTGTTGGCCACGTGTACTACAAAATGAAAATCTGCTTTCAATATAAGTCTGATTTATGGCTATTAGCTTAGACTGTCCCACCCTTAAAACGTGGAGGTAGACAGGCTCCTTGTGAATTTGAAAAAGTACCTTATAAAAGGCAGTGTTGCACTGACTCAGGCTCCTGTCAACAGTACTACAGAAAAGCCATGTCAACAGTACTAAAGAAAGTGGTGGGGGCTAAGAAATAGTCAATCTAAAGGGTATACCGGACTACAAAATTTAGGCTTTCTGGTTGAGCAACATCTGACCAATAATGTAACCGAAAACACTATACTTTTAGTGAGTCATCCTCTGGTGTGGTGAACAGGGTTAACCATGCGCAAGACACCAGGGGGTGGAGTCAAATCAACACAACAACAGGCATGGGTTGTCACTCTTAGACTGAGAGCGGTTAAATATTATTCCTCATGCCTCGAGGTGCTGGTGTGTGTGTAGCCATTGTTGTGAATGTCAGTCATGTCACTTAGTATGCTATCAGCATGAGAGGAGCTCCTAAATAAAGACAAATGACTTTTGGCTTGCTGCCTGTATTCGTCATGTGGAGTGAGGAGGGGTGGCTGAATCCAGATGCCTGTAAGAAAATAGACACAAAGAAAAAGGGGGGAAAAACAAAGCACGCTAGGACATTGATCCCACATCTAACATCTGACCCAGGTTAATAAAGTATGTCAATGTTAAATAAGTGTGTTCCAAATTCTCCTCTTTTTGTTGTACTCTTTAAATGCCCTCAGGTTTGGATAACAGAGTCACTGTTCACTCTTTGAAGGAGAGAATCATGAGAAACAGTTGATTGTGATTGCAATATACGATAAATTCATCATTATCATTCACTGTCATGTTTGATGTGTTTCTCATAGTAATGTGATTGCCCTGGCCATGCTCATCCATCATGGCATGGTTATTTTCCACTTGAAACATAACAGTATACAGTCTTATCATACCTCTTGAGAAGTTGACCTTGCAAAATTGAAATGGAATGTTATTGACATCTCCATTATAATTTTGCTACTCAATGTGGCCCTATTTTGATGATCAGAAACGCAGCGCATAGTGTATTCTTATCACGACGCAGTTTATTCCTATCTTACACTCTCATTATTCGCCATGTTCTTCTCTTTTATTAAACGATGCGCCCAGGGGTGTGGCAATTAATGTCATAAGGTGTGGTCTGGCATGTGATCTAAACATCACTATCTTACACCATCTAAAAAGCATTACACCACTGAGCAAGAAAAAAACTGGTCTATAGCGAAAGGCACATATGAAGCACAGCTGAAAACGCACTCACGAATCACGAGATGTAAGCAGTAACTCCTCTGCAGGATAGATGTCCTTAGGTTTTTTATTCAGTCATTTGAACATTATTGGGGTAAGTGTTGCTTTTTTCAGGCTAAGTAATTAACTGTGTAACTGTTTTGTAGTTGACTATGACACCACAGTAAAGTTAGTTTCACTTTACCTATGAGTTCAAATAACAGACGAGTGCAGATGCGTGTAGCCTATACTCTGCTAGGTTTTAGTAAAAGCATGGTGGAATACCTGTACCATACGGTCTCACGTGCAAGCAGATTCCTTCAAATGCACAGCTGACTACCGATGTGCTGTATGAAGTTGCGCTGCTTGCTGTTAAAGGGAATGACAGATCGGCAAGATGGGGCCCATAGACCCTCACTGTAATCTACAGATGGTTCTGTCTTACACATTCTCCTGGATAGCTTGCCACAATTAATATCTGATGTCTACCTTTCAGACTACTACACCATTATTTAGGTTATACATTCCAAAATTAAGCATAGTGCCTCTACCTACCCGTGGTTTGTTATGATTGTGTTGCACAATCTCTCATGGTGACAATATGATGCAGGCATATAGGCAGCAGTTTACAAAAAATATGGTCAAAACCAGTATCAGAAGCAAAAGATAACAAAATGCTTGAGCATCCTAATAATTAAAATATTGGCCTAGACAATGCATGCACACCAGGCAAAAAAAAACATTCAAGTTTAAATAGCTAATGCCGGAAAACTAAAGATCTTATTAGCGAGATTGTGTATAACAAACTTGGTCTATGGGGGTACTATGCAGTAGTTCTGCTTAAGGTAGACAAATGCCAAGCTGTGGCCTTGGAAAGAACCGAGAACAAAGGGTTTTAGTAAGATGCATAGTGATATTTATGATGATTGGAAATGTTTTTATTGCCCTTGGATATATACTGTACCTTTCTACATAAAAAATAGCATTTCATTATTTGGGTTAGTCTAATTCGGGCTAGTCATTTAAGGCAATCAAAATCTGAAGAATGCCTGGCCAAAGGGCTTCCAGGCACTCAGAAATTGTGCAAGCCCTGCTGCATCTGAGCCACTCTCATAAAAACCTCTCAGTAACTCAGCATTGACCCAGTGCTAAAACTGTAACGCATTCTCAAGAGACTACCCAACGCTGACAGTCTTCTCCAAAAAGCCTTTAGAGACGGAGTCTGCAGTGCCCTGTGTGTCACCTGGGTGGGTGTAACATTAAAAAACGCACACTCTTAGGGGAGACTTATTGCTCCTGTGAGCACAGCTCATAAGTATCTTCTCAGTATTTGCTGACTCGTGGCATTTTAAATACTCTGCTTGAAGTGTCTGCTGGAGTGAAGGCAAGCAGAGGTGGCTCATGCTGCAGGTGTTGTTTGACAATGCATTTCTTTTTTTCTCCAGTTCTTCCCAACTCACTTGCTCCCTTCTGTAAACATTTGCAAGCCTCCTCACATCTCATCTCTTCTGTTTATGCATACCCCCCACCCCCCCACGTGCTTGTGTCATTGGTGGCTGGATACACTGTATTCACACTGTATCGTCTTGGTTGAAGCATGCGGTAAATGTACTCAGTGAGCAAGAATTTTTTGTTGTTTTTTTTGGGTTCAGCGAGTTCAGAGGGCGGAGATGTATAAAGCAGGTTGTTTACATGAACACTGTGCCCATTGTCCATGACTTTGTTTTGCTCTTCATCTCATGATGAGTAATAAATGGACACCTACAGAGACAGCGCACCCTGGAGTGCCTTTATCGCCTTTGGCACACAAGAGTTAATTGGTGGTTGCTGCTGGAGTCATTTTACACTTTATACCAACCCGTGCTGACACTTATGACCCACATAATTGCTATCTTTTGACTGTGTCATTTGACGGATCACATACCTCAACAATGACGCTTTTGCTCGCTTTGTCAGAGGTGAAATAGCCATTTGATGTCTTCACTGTCTTGTCTTAAAATGCAGATTATAAAAGAGCCACATATGCCCATCACCACAGTGCCCCTACATTGTCATGGACACTCCTTGGAGGGAATAATTAAAAAATTTGGCCTGCCGAATCCTTTGGCTTCCAGATCTCCCAAGAGCTCGTATCCTGCTGCTGACCTGCCCTAGCAGCAGCTGAGCGGCTACAGCGGATCTACACCAGAAGGCCCCTTGGCCGTGGTCAGATCGGTTCCAGAGACATCTGCTGTCTGGGTAGCCACAGCTCCCATGTGAGAGTGGAAGGAGCAAGCTACTGGCGCTGAGCTCCAGGTGCAGTGAGAGTAACCAGTCCACTGCTCCAACTGACCAGTTGCTCCTGCCTGTGTTTTCTCAGCTGGACAGCTGCACTGTAATTTAACCCAAGTGCACCTGGGTGAGACAAAAAAAGGAACACTACCATCTTGTCTGATGGACAATCCAATGCAGCTTAATACATACAGTACAGTAATACGCACCTTGCTGAATGGACTAGCTCTCTAGCTGATGTGGGAACTGTATAACAATATGTATTTTTAGTGTAATCATCATAATGATATGCTATCTTTACCCTAGTGAATACCAATGCTCTCATTAAGCCAACAGTACTATGTTGTGGTTGACAACCAACCCTGTTATTTTAGCGTGTACTGGAAAGGTGAAAAGGTGTAAACATATAAGCAATCTTGAGGTTACCAAACTACTTCAAAAAGAAGGAGAGAGAAAGAGAGAGAGAGATGAATTATAGGCCACTCTGTACGTCAGCACTCCCACACATGCCAGCACCCCAGTGCACAGACAGCCCAGTCTCTCTAATTGTGTGTGTAGTGTGTGCAGGTGCGCACTCTGCCTTCCATGCTGCTCTGTTGCACTGTCAAGGTGTGAATATGCTTAATAACAACAGAAGCAACTGAACCATTGAAAAATTATATCCCTGCTATTGTTGCAATTTATGCTCTGTTCTCAATTTTTTGTTTCTCCTCGACGGCACGAATAATGTGCAGATTAGATCCAGACAAGATATAAATCAGACCGTATGTGTTTACACACCTATTATCCATTTTATACATATTCATTTTTTTAATTAAAGTAGAATAATATGAGTTTAACAGAACATGTAAAATAAGTACCCCAGGAGAACCTCCCACCCCCCATGCACTTTTAAAAGTTTATTTTATATGGAAGCCTGATAATATTTTAATAACAGCTATAAAAGTGAGCAGAAACAGGAAATGGATAAACCTGACATTTAAAGTCTCTGGAAGTGGGTACTTTCAGTAGGATATGTGGCACTCCTTTTTTAAAGTTGCCATTTAGTCTGGGAGTCTTGGAATTAGAATCAGGGCTATCATCTTGGGGGCTCTAGAGACAATAGAAAAATGTGCTTGCAGTTAAATGTGCCATTGGCTTTTGTGTTTAATCCCCAATGGTTTTATGTGGAAAAAATAGAAATAATAAAAGCTACTAAGAGAATTTGAGGATGTGGATTTGAAACCAGTTCAGTTGGTTAAATTGTTCTGTCCCAATCAATTTAACTAGAGTCGTGGTAGATACAGTGCAGTATATATTGTCCTTGGACCCTTTTGCCTAAACCACTTTTGAAGAGCACACACCCAGCTGGCAGACAAAGTAATGCTGTGCATTTCGTGCTTAATGTAACATTTGCTAGAAGATGATATTACACTTATCAGCAGTGCCCTTAAGAGTCAAGGGTCAGGGTCAAAGGTTACACCTAGTCTGAGGCAGGTGCAGGTTTGACCCCAGTCCATTCATTTAGAGATTATGTTACTTGGACTCTCAGTATCTGTGATTTGCCTGATCCCGATAACCAGTGTATTCAGTCAGCAGAGCACACCCCATGACAACTGTGGCAGCAGTGCAGTGAGGGCACTGATCTGCAGATATCATGAAAAATGTATATAGAACTGTGAGAATGATTCAGTGCACAGCAGATGGATGGCCAAATGGTTAAACGGTTCAGATGCTTCTTCATGCCATAGTGTTATCACACATAAAACCCGAATGTGAAGTACAAGAAAATAAAACTTAGATTTACCATGTATGTTACTCAGTGTTTATAATATTTGATGGCCTTTACAAAAGATGAATTGCTGGTGATGCTGCTGCATCTTCACATACAGAAAATAATTTGCTTTGAGGTTGAATAAGTCATCGGAATTCCCTAATTAAGAATGTGCACAGATGGATTTGGGCTGCCTGACAGTCCTCTAATACACATCAAAATAAACAAGAGAACAAGAGTGCTGCCGCTAGAGGAAACATGGTAGTCTCCTGCAGACTGCAGGGTAATTGTGGGGTTCACTTATGGGACTTGTTGGCAGGGACAGGCAAGTCAGCTCTCAAAATCTCTAGGTTGGTCTCAGCTGACGTGCTTTACTGCCTGTGCACTCCTGCCTCTGTTTTTCAAATTGTGGGACCTGCAACCTCTTTTCTAACTTGAACTAGAAGCTGCAATTGTATGTTGTGCTTCTGTAGGATCAGGGATGATCATATTGTGAAAGGCAGTCACTGTCCATTGACTAGGCCCACAATCTTTCCCTTTTAGTTTTAAAAGTTTATACTTGCTGCACTTAAGCATTCCAATACTTGTCGGTTGCACAGTTATTAGACAGTCTAGGATGATTAACGGTTTAATTTAGCAGGAAAGCTAATCGTGGCAAGATCTGTGTTCAGTGGAGAGACAGATTCAGGAGGAGGCTGAGCGTGGTGCAGGGGGGCCAGCACGGCTGACGCAGGCTCGGGGGCGTAACAGACGAAATAGTGGGCCATGAGGGCTGCTGTGGACAGAGGTGTTAGAGCCCCTTCAGGACCTGCTGCTCCACAGATTACACCGTCAGCTTCTGAGAGACTGCTGATGACAGCACCGTCAATCCCTTACAGATGCTACATCCATTTCCTGGGGAGCCGAAAATTTACTTTTGGAAGGGGAAAAAAAAGGAAAACGGGGGAAAAAAGGAAAATGTTGCATCCAAGTGGAGGGAAGAAAGAGGAAAATAGTGGAGCAAGGCCTGATCCCTGGGATCTAGCAAGGGAGCAGCAAGATTGGAAATCAGGTTGCTGTCATTGTAGTCACAGAATGCAGGAAGGGAGAGAGAGCAATAGACCCCTGGGCTGAGCTCCAAATGTCAGTCTCTTCCAGGAAAACATCTGTTAGGAACACCAAACACGTTGCACCTTGTAGATATTTGCCTCAGATGTTTTCTCCATTGAGTAAACTGGTGAAAATAAAACAGAACAAAATGAAACAAAATAGATCTAAAATGGAAAACAATGGGAGCACAGAAAAGTGAACTAATGTAATACAATCCCAGTTCAACATCTGATAGGTAATCCCTTTTGATTGTCAAGTCAAGTCAGATTTATTTTTAAAGCGCATTTAACATGCACATAGTGCAACCCAAAGCGCTCCACAAACAAGACACATAACAACAAGACAAACGATGCCGGATGGAGCGGCGTAGTCGCCAGCGTACCCATGACATCAAGACATGACAAATACATTTAAAAAATAACAAATACAAAAAAATGCCGGAAAATGATTGGACATTGCACTTACAGTACAGCTCACATATAAACATTGAATGGATATTTTTGTTCACCCACAAATTTTCTGAGGAATCTACAGTTAGCATATACTGAATAATCTTTATTACCTTTCCCATTATTTTAATTAGTCATTTAACTCACCAGGGCCATTGTAAAATTTGAATAGTGGAGAGGGCCTGTTCAACTACAGTAGTGTTTTGCTTGTATTTCAGCCAACGTTTTCAAGGTTTGAATGATACAGTCTGCTGAGCTTTAATACAGTAAACTGAAGTCTTTCCAGCTGTTTCTTCATAACAACACAGGCAAGATGTGATATTCCATGGCTTAACAGTATAACTGCAGAATACTAGCTTATAGAGTGAGGTTAAGACTCCCTGAGAGCTATTTGGCAAAACTCAAAAGCATGGGAATTTAGTATCAGGTAATACAAAGGGCCTGTTAAAACCTAAACATTATTCAAGCACCAACAAGCCATGCCAAGACTAGTATTGATCTCTCACCAGGCTCAACCATTGGCTGTTTACAAGTTAAACAAAAGAAGGCAATTGTGTCCAGAAGTCTTGATCTTTGTGATCAAGGTTTGCACAGAGGTAGCGTGTGAATTACATACAAAACCACATATTAAAATCAAATCTGGGAACACAATTCTGCTTTCTGTCAACTTTAAATCTTCATAATTTATTCCACTAGTAACCTCTTGCTGAAAAAAGGCAGCATTTCAGATTGATGTTAGGTCATTTACGCTGTCAACGAGGCGGCCGCCAGAGGAGATAAAGAATGGGGCACATTTAGGTGAAACCGCTGAATCAGAAGTATCGTGTTTGCGTTTGCTTGACGGAAACTGGGATTGGTGAAAGCCTCCATTGTTTGTGGGCTTTATGACACCAGTCATTTAATTTCACCCGGTGCAGTGCTGGGGGAGCCATGCTGGTGGGATGCGGGACGGCACTGGAAGCGATCTTGTCGGGGCAGAGGGCTCTCTGCTTGCTGCACAGTGCAAGCCATTCATGCGCTTCTCCGCTCTACCTGCATAGAGGCGCAATCAGCAGTGCAAGCCACTTGTGAAACCCAAACAGTCCTACTCTTTCATGGCTGTAGTCCTAGAGACAGGGTAAAAGTGAGCAAAAGAACTATAGTCATATGAGACATGTGTGTGCTCTGTAGTGTGGTAGATGAGGGGGTAACATTATACCCAATGATGTAATGGTTATGGTGCTCTCCTGATTCGTGCCCATCTGCAGATGGCATAAACTTTGTGGCCTCATGCTGTCTCTTTCACAAGCTGAAAAGTGCCTTTGTCCTGTAGTCTGTGAAAAAAAACAAATGTTGCACTATACAATCTGGGAAGTGTTATTCAATTACCTTATGGCAGTATTAAATAAATATAAATGCCCACATGTTTATGGGTCGGTTATAAGAAACTTTCAGCTCCATGGAAACAGTGATATGTTTCCACATTCATATCTTACGTAACTACTGTATCTAACAACTGCAAACGTAAGTCTTCCGTTCTTTCATTAGTATTCTTTACATAAGAATGTGGATATTCAGATGTCCATGCAATGACAATTGTTCAGGGAAGTAAACATCTGACACTTTTTTCAAGTGCATGATCCGGTATGATGATGTGCAAAGTGCAATAAAATGTTTAATTTGTTCAGAAGCAAGAGCCTTGTCAGCTTGCATTTTATTTCTTTTCGTGGTTTATGGTTGCTTATCGTCAAGCATTCACTTGAGATAATTAGCTGCTTCTGGCATCTATGCATTCTGGGTTTTGAACTCTGAGGTCTGCAAACTGTCACTCCCTGATGTGTGTGAGAGAGAGAGCAGACAGCGTTATTTCCATCCAGCTCTCTGTGGTCTGACAGAGTCTGAGGCCATTTCTTTTCTCTTCCTCTAGCTCTTTCTCTGTCACACTATTCCTCCCAGTTTACCCTTTGCTCTCTCCCCTTTTCTCTGTGTCTCTCATCTCTGTCCTTCTCTCCTGTCTCACCACCCCCCTCTGTCAGTCTCCGCTTCTCTTCTTCCCTTTCTGTGGTCGGTGCGAGAGCCTGCGACCTAGCACTGAACCCGTGTGGTCGTGTAGCGCTGCGGGTTTGTTATTGGAAACACCCCTCTGATACTCCTATTAGGCCCATCTGAAGATGATAGGTTGTGCTCTGTTTTGATATCCGTTTCCAATAGCGGGTCACGATTCTCCAGTGCGATGATGAGGTTGCAATAGGAAAGCCTGACAACCGGCACAAGGGAGCCTCACTCACGGTCAGTCAGCACCAGGCTCCTCCAGCATCTCGCTTTGAGATCACAGCAAGAGGAGACAAAGGGAGGATGAAAAAAGGAGGGAAAAAATAGGTGAAAGTATGAGGGCAATAACAAGGGGCATCCTTCAATGGGCTCTAGATTAAAAACAAGGTCATGTGGAGTCTGACAAGACCACCCACTATATCTGTGATGAGAGATGAATGCCTTTGACCATCTTTTTAAATCAGGACCCATCCTTTCTGCATCAGTCTTCATCCATGCGCTCTGTGTTTGATCCCTGAGGCATACCGCACTTAGGGGGACAAGGGTCTCTGTCCACCTAGCCTTGTTCAGTAAAATAGGATATTCTGTGTGGTGAATTAATGAATTAAGAATGGACATTTGATTGGTGACTTAGGGCCCTATCTTGGCGATCTGAAACGTCTGGTCAGAGGCACAAAGTTTAGAGACATTTAAGGCGTGTCCAATCCATATTCGCTAATTTAATGACGTGATTTTGTGATCAAACGCTGGGCGTAAAAGGATAGTTCTTATGTTTCTTAATCAGTCCTGAGTGTGTTTTGGGCGTAGCATCCTTTAAACCAATGAGAATGACATCTGTCATTACCTTTAAGAGCCAGCAGCGCAACATCAAACAGCCCGTCGGCATATTAACAGTCACCCCTGTGGAGCTCATGGCGTAAAATTCATCGCTGACTGGGTGTACGATATAAATAAGACTCTGTGTCACGCTGTACACCACGTTGCGCCGGGTGCACAATAGGGCCCCAAAACTTTCTGAGATCATGATCAAGAAAGAGGGGATGTCAAGACATCTATATTGCATGGATGGAGAATTGTGTTGACAGTCATTGTAACGGTGCGGCTGCCCGTTACGACTACAGTTCATTTCACACGGGAGCTAAACACAGAACGGACAACGTGATTTACAAACACACTTTATTTGCACACACAAACACAAACAGCATCCAGCATGGTTGTAACGGCAACTGTAAAACAAACGCAAAGGTAACAATATTTGTTAAGAGCCTCACTGTCAGGGTGGCGAACTGCAGGTTGAGGAAACACGGACATTTAGCAGAACATTTCATTTTAACGGACAATAGCAGAGAACTCACGTCCTAGTCTGTGGCCTGTGCAAAGACCCGACGGCGAGTCGAAAGGAACCTTTTAAGTTTGTTGAGTGTGACATCATGGACGAGCAGAGGTCAAGTATGCAGGACAAGAGGGGCGCTTGGGGTTTTCTGTAATTTATGCTATGTATTGTGTTATGGAGTAATGTCAGATTGCCTTGGATGGAACCGTTTGTTTTATTGTATTGACTGTAGTCATGGATCTTGATATGGAGAATGGGTATTTATATGATTGATTGATTGTTGAATTGTGCATTGGTTTATGCTGGGAGGTAAATTCTCTGGTGGGAATATGGTTGAGGCAGAAGGAGGTAGAATGGTTTGAGGTGAGCAAGTGATTGCTTCTAGCGATTTGAAGCCTAAGTAGCCTATAATTGAAAAGGGTTGTCAAAGTTCATTTTGATATAGTTTTTGAAGTTTATTGATTGATTTGAGATTATTGTTTGGAGTCCAGGCTGGTAAAAGCTCAGCTGTTAAGGTGGAAATAAAACCTTGCTATTTTTGAGAAACATCACCACTGTCTCCTATTTTCATCACCGCAACGCCATCCCGATCACAGTCATTTTTCAGTTCAACAGAGAAATACCCGTTTAAACAACTGTCCTGTCTTTAGTTCCATAACTTTGTTGCATTAAATAAAAAAAAATGAATAGTTGAATGAATACATTTATACTATAAAAGTAATTTCAGACAGACAAGTGCTGTATATTCTCTGTAACTGCCTCTGTCATGTATGCCAAGCCACCATTCCTCTCCAGCGTCATATACATCCAATGATGCCACTTAATTCCATCGATTTGTAGGCCATTTACACTATTCCCAGGTCACCAGTTCTAGTTTCAGGCTTTCTGTCACTCAGCATGACTGTGAGGTGTGTGTCACTTGCTGTTTGGTCATTAGGAAGACTTTTGGAAGCCACCCTCAACACTGCTTTTTTTTTTCATTTTCGCATGGAACTTTTGCCCTCCTCGGCCTGGATTTGTGAATCAGACCTTCTATTACAATACAATCATCTTTCTCTTCACCTCTGCCAAACAACATTAAGGATCATCTTGGGACCTGCATTGCTCGTATTTGAATCATATGTACTCTTTTTTCTTGGCTTTTTGTCTGATATCTAACAAGAAACACATGTGTCACTTTTGTGTGCGAAAAGTTACTATTTTCATGTGATGTGAAAACTGTATTTCTGAGAGTGGCTTTCAGTCTCGGACAGTGTTTCTTCTATAAGACCATTTAGTCTGCTCTATTGGCTCTTTGTCATGACAGCCATAAAAAACTTTGGCATTTGGATTGCTACAAAGACAGACCCAGGTGCAATGCATGTGATGTTTTGAACACATGCACCCTTTTTATTGTATGTAGATAATTGTGAATTATTCAACTAATGTACTTGAGAAACTCTTTCATCTTGACTGTCACAGACATGTCGACTTTCACTATTCTTTTAACTTCATACAGCAACATACAGACTATGAAATGTTTAATCAACCTGGCTTACAGTAGTGTTCCAAGCTGTTCAAAAGTTGCAGTAGTCCAAATGACCCTGCCATTCAAGATGCTCTAGTTGATTAAAGCTGTGTAACTAATGATTGGATATGTGAAGAAACCTATACACCATAAACTAGCTGCATACCGACATGTGGGGCTGCACGGGGGTAAACAGAGAGGTTAGGGTCAAGGAGATCCGCAGATGCAGTGGAAAGTTAATGGTGGATCGGAGCAGGTGAAAATCTATCCATGTGCCACAGGGCAGTGAAATGGAAGCCAGCAGCTGCTGTGAGTGCAAACAGGAAGGTCAGAGAGGCTCACATTCAGAGCAGGCCTGTGCAGATGCAGGCAGACAAGATGCCCATGCCCACAGAGGTGAAGACAAGCAGAGAGAGAGAGCAAGAGAGAGAGAGAGACATAGAGACTGAGAAAGTGAGACAGGAAGAGAGAGAGACTAAGAGATAAAAGAGTGAAAGATAGAGAAAATGAGAAGAAACAGAAACTTGGTATTGAAGGATTGAGGTCAGTGGGAGTATTAAAGCTGATTTCATGCTCTCAGTTGGCAGTTGGCACAGCCAAAGAGGCACGCAAGACTGCACATGGGTTTATTTTCCCTGATTCGCCCAGCAACATGCATATGCAAGCTGGAGTCCCTTTTGAGAATTTGTTAATGCGGAATAATCAAGGGTGAAAACAACTTTTACAAATATTTTACATATCTGCCCACTGGGGCTTGCATGTTTATGAGGGCTGTAAACTACAATTAAATAGTTTTATAATCGCCTTAAAAGAAAAATAGCACCAATTTCATGTAATCTCATAAAAATGCAATTATTTATTCCTTGCAAGAAAACAGCCCACTCACATATAATATTAACTGATTAAATAAAGCTTTGCATTTCCGAGCATTCATTGTCCTTATCAAATTTATATTGAAAACACACATTTCAAGGTCCAAATTGTAACTTGAGGAAGGTTCCTAAAAATAAGGATGGGAAAAGTATTGTATCACCTAACTGAAACAAAGGTGTGAACCACTCTGTGTAAGATATAAATAATTAATAATAAATAAATAAATAAATAAAATAATAAATAAAATTAATTACTGCCAACCTGGCATTCTTGCCCCTGTATGTGACATCACCACAATGCCCAGTCGGCCTGCCATTGCATAATAACTGATATGCCTAATCCAGCTGTGTAAACTTTGTAGATGTGCCTGTGAGCTTGTCAGCACAGCCCAAGATCACTGTAAGTGTACATCACGTTCATTAGTTGTCAGTCTCACCGTCATCCCTGGCAGCTCACACAAGAGCACATTCTTTCTTCCCGTCTGCCATGTTGAACCGAGTGCCAGACCTTGTTTTGGTGCTGACACATGGAGAGAGGGATCAAGTATGCCACTAAATATCCCTCCACAGGTCACCACAGAGAACGTCTGAACGATAAGAGTGTTTTAGGGTACTCTCCAGGACATTCCATATGCACAATTTCTCTTTGTGGAGACCTGGCATGGCTTCACCCTAGATGACACCAGAGACAAAACAATATCAGGCAGCGGTGCCCACCGCATTTGCATTCGTATTCCTCACAAGGTAGAAGCCAATGAAGAATCCATCCAAATTCCTCACACTTTTTTAGTTTCTCTTATGCTGTAAAAAAATGTAAAAAAAGCTTTAACACATGGGGCATTTTACTTAGAACTTCCACACAAACTTCACAGCGCCATCTCAGACTTCTAATTTCGGAAGGGTTCGAGTTCGGATAAACACAGGAGGCAAGTAGGGAAATGAAAAAGTGGGCACACATCACCAGTGGGCTAACTTGAGCCTTTGCCAGCAAGCGCTTGGACAGGGGGGTGCATTCGAAAGTTCCTGTCTGCAGACTGCAGGGAGTAAACAAAAGGTCATGACAAGGAGACATGGCATTTCAAAGCCCTGTTTTTTTCCCCCTGTGTCAGGGAGATAAAGGAAACCAAATCCGATTATTTACTCCCGGATCCCTGTCTTCCCCAAACCTAGCGAGAGTGCCTGGGAACGATTTGCTGAGCCATTATCCTGATACATTTAGGATTCTGATTGCAAGACACGCTTCGGGCCTGCTTTACCCACGATGGGACAGAAAGAGCACGCTCATGTTTGTATGCTCTGTATCTCTGTCCCTTTCTCTGTTTCTCTCTTCCTTCTCTCATTTTTTGTATGTTTCTGAACAATCGCTGAACTTCATAGTGGTTTAATACTAAATATACATGCACACAAGTGTGGTTGCTTCAAACTTCAAAGCAAAAGTAAAAGAGCGCCACCTTTATCAGAATGTGCGCCTGCTACCCTCAACCCCCCTCCCCTCCTCTTTCACTGAGAATAAGGAGTGAAATCAAGGGAATGGTCTAGAGCAATCAGCTTGCTCACACAGAAATTCTAAGCAGGGTGGTGTAGAGGTTGGTGACACAAGGCCACAATGCCAAGAGCTGTGTAGACACTGCATCATGTTTCACAGTGAAATTTTACAGTGTTTGAGAATCCACCTTTTTATTGATTTGTTTTTTCATACTTTCAGACTCCTTTCCACCAGACACTGACAGTCTACAGTACTACATCCTGGCTCCAGCAAAGTGACTGTCATCTCTGGCTGTCCTGCCTATGAGAATAGGTTGCCGGACAGACGGCAGGGCCTGTTTTTCCACGTGTGAGGACTTGGCAAATTACACCCTGAAAGAGATGAAAGGGACACTGATTTCCTGCCAGTGCCTCCTCAGTTTGCGGGATTGTTGGCTGGAGTGTGGCCGGCCACAGACCAGGGAAAGGTCTTAACGTCCATACAGTTCCTTACTGTGAGGCAGAGATGTCAATGTCACTGGTGTTTATACGCTGGGATGAGGTAATTATCTAAAGTAATATCTTTTCGGACGAGCAGGATGTATTGGTTCAGTGAAATTTCCTGGTGTAACAGTCCCAAGAATCATAAAATCTAGATGGTATGTCCGAAATACCATCTTTAAATGATTTTACAACTATGGCAAAAATAATATGGAGGGCTGACATTTTTGGATGGATCATTGGTGGGATTATAGTTAAAAGTTCTGCTTTCATAGGAAGATAAAATATAGGACAAAAAAAGTTCACCCAGAGTATACTTGTGTTTGATGACTTTTTAAAGATGATTTCTGCTACATTGCCTCCCAGGATGTGCTCGGTGCCTTTGTTGTCAGCAAATGTCTCTCTTTTTACGTTGACTAAGAGGTGCAGGAATGGCAATTTGATGTGCTGAAAGTCATCTTGAGCTCTGTTTATGACTTCATAAATTTAGCATAGCAAACTGTGGAAAGGACGCCCTTTACATGGAGGGAAAACAGAGAAATGGCAGATGCGTCCATTCTCCTTTCCAACAGACATAAACACCAGGCTTATTTTAAGACTAGTATCTCCGTTGTGGTTTCAAGGTACAGTACAATTGCATTGTGCATTCAGCAAGGGCACGGTAAGGACTTTTCTGGTGACGTGCAGTTCTATTTTAAGGAGATCTGAGGAAGCGCTGGAATATTAACCCACATTAAACCTAGTGGGAGGAACATGTAGCCTTTTCTGACTTGTGAGTGTTTTCCAAATTAAACATCCTCAGCTTCAATATAAAGCAAGCATTCCAAACAAACCTTTTTAGTATGGGACTTTTTTACCTCTTGACAGGTCTGGAAGAAAAAGCCTCTTTCCTATGACACCATACAATGACCGTAACAGCATTAAGAGAAAGGTATCAAGAGGCTCATTTAGGAAGTTGGCGCTGGACGTGTAATGGTAGTTCAATATGGCCTCCATTTTTCTTGGAAAGAAGCCTGGGTCAGAAGACCATCTGCTGTCTAACTAAATGTGTTGCACATTTTTTTGCAAATCAATCACAGCGCCCTAAACATCCAAAACAATAAAATTCCAAGTAGAAACCAATGTGGCCCTAGAGTAGTGCTATAGTATTGTTTAAATGTTATGACTATGATTTATGAAAGTGCATTTGGGACACTACAAAGCATGGATGTGTTTTGTGTGAGAAGTTTAGATGTGGCAGCCTGCTGTTTTGTGTTGTGCAGGGATAGGCTAATGGTGTAATGTTGCTTTTTTGTTCATATTGCAAATTAGACATGATGAATCAGCGCATAGTGAGGCTCTACATCCATCTTGAGCATGTGGGTTCACATTAGATGGTTATTTAACTTGCATTTTGCGCAATCATTCCAGTGTACCACAAGGCTTATAAATGGTTTTGTTTCATCTCTGCTTGAATTGATTTAGTGACTGAGTGCACACCAAGGGCATGTACTTTTCCAGCCTCCCCCCTGCCAGTTCAGGGCAGTCTGGTGGCATATGTGGAGGCTACATCTGCTTTCCAGGAAACCTTCACCATGGAAATTAACAGAAAAGATGGAAAAATATTTTTAGTTTTTCAACAAATTAAGTATTATTCACCCAAAGTCTTTTAAACTTTTTTTAGTAGACTGTTGCCACATAATATCAAACTCTTTTGATCAATGTTGCTGTGTAACCCATAGAAAGCCATGGCATACTTTTCTTTTTATGTGTTTTATTACACAAAGACAGTGTGAGTAAAAATCTTGTTATGGTTTCTAATATTGTAATATTTATCAAAGTGAGATGTTGTTATCCAGTGATGCATTGATCATCTTCTCAGCTAGGCCTTTAATTTATCTTCCTTAATAATTATTTTAGTAGTGCTTTTTCGATGTTGGAAAATTGTATGTGTCCTTTGACTTGACATAACAACCAATCCAAAGAGACTGAATTTGTTTAAATCCATCATGCATTCACTTGATCAAATATTTTTCTCAGAACTCACACATGGAAGCTTTTTCATGGATGTTCTGGAACTTCCATTATCAAATTGATGTGAACTTAGTGTGGGTGTGTGTGTGTGTGTGTGTGTGTGGGGGGGGTCTCTCCAGGATCTATTTTGTGTCTCTTGTACTCGGGGTTCAGTGGTACTTAGTATTACGTAAATCCAAACTGATAATTTCGTGTAAGAGCAATGTTGGAAATATAAATAAACATTGGAGAAATATGAACAAGTTTTCAAATGCCAGGCTGATTTAATGCGGCTGCTAAGTAGTAATATGAAAATGACAACACCATCCTCCATACATTTCTTTTTAAAGATGTTCAAGTTTCTCCTAACGGAAAAACAAAGTGCTTTCTCAGTAATGAAATGACAATGATATGTACACATGATTAGAAGTGTAGTAGAGAAGATCTCAGAGCATGTTAAAATCTTAGTGCATGTTGAAAGTCAGCAAAGCAAACAGACATATCTGGATCGGATGTTATACATGGCTTTCCCCAAAGCACTGTAATATACTGTTGTTATAATGTTTTGGCAGGTGGAAATCATTTTTGGAAATACTTTAATGGCTTAATTTTATTTAATGTTTTATTTTAAAACCATTGATATATACAACAATATCTTCAAATTCCACCACAGCAACATGTCATTGTATGCAAAGATATTTTCTGTAAAAACAAAATTTCCTTTTCGAAATGAACGTTCAGTAACCACAAAATTGACCGTATGAAGGCCAGTGTAAAGAATCTGCATCGCTGCCAGTTTGGCTCATGCATTCTTTTAAAATATTGTGAATAATAACAGAATAATTCCATTTAGAAATATGGGTCATGTTGTCTCTGTGTCTCAAAGGCCCAATGATTTCTATCTTTCTGTTTTATAGTGGAAGTTCAGGGCCCATCCTTTCCTCAATCATACACTTGAGCGGATTTTAAAACAGGCAATTCAAAAAAACCCTACAGTACTTCCAATCCATTCCTTTACAGGAATGTCACAGAACAAAGAAACTCTACTATGTTCCGATAAGATCAACAGCCTTGAGAGGCAATAATAATAATGACAATAATCAAGTAACGTGACGGTGCAGGAAGTGGGAGAGGAAGGGGTGGGGGGGGTGTACAGTCATTTTGCACATTTGTCTTCATTTTACCAAACAGTGCTAAACATAGCTTTTGCCATGACCAAAATATGGCACCAGGAAAGTTTGTCACAGAGCCTGCGGTTTCCTTAATCAGTGGTGTGCTGCTCCTGTGGAGTCCAGCCAGATCCACACGGCCTGGAAAAGAACTCGCGTCCAGCTCCTCAGAGGGACTGGCAGCCAGGATGTCCCCCTCTCCCTTCATTGCTGAAAGGCTACAAGGCTATTAGGATTATTTTCGATCTGTGAAAAATCAGATGTTTGGTCATCGATGTGCTAAATCAAAACACAGTTAAGATTCCTCTGTAATCTTAAATCTTAGCCCCCCCCCCACACACACACACACACACATAAACCAATACATAAACCAACCGTGTGTGTGTGTGTGTGTGTGTGTGTGTGTGTGCACTTCTAATATAGTGTGTATACCCCAGCATTTCTGTGACCACTGAGCTGACCGAGTCCTGTGCCACTGAGTGATGCTCAAGTGAATCAGCTGTGTGCAGGCCACAGCTGAGAACTCTGGTTCAGTGTGTGTGACAGGACTAGTGCAGTCCACTACAGCAGCAGCCCCCACCCCCCACTCACCCTACCATGTGCAACTATCCAGGCCTGCACGGCACTAGAGTTGTCAGCCACCACAATGGGGTTGACATGGGGTAGCACTCTAAAGCTACTGCTCCCATAAATTAGATGTTAAGTAATACATTGAGTCGAAGTCTGCTTTTAAAAGATTTCTGGTTCTGGGAGACTTTAACAAGGTGTGGCAGCCCTTGCTGGCAGTTTTTTTTTTTTTTTTTTTGAAAGGAGGTTGGAGAAAAACAACAGTACGCCAGACGGTACAGACGGTACACTCGCTCAAGTATTTATCTTTTTAATCATGAACGTTTTCATGAAGCATTTACATGAGCTTCCTTTTTTATGGCACTGTCACTATGTTATGCAACAGGTCCTCAACATTTGATTGTGACCAAGGACAGAACGTCAAACTTCTAGAGATATTGCCTAAAACCAGAGTGGTGTGGTGAATTATTTTAGTATTTGGCCAACATGGGTCTGGAACTTATCATGGACATGAAATCTAATGAGTTTTTCGCACATCATTAACCAGCTGTAGCAATTTAGTTGTCAGTGTGTTTGTGGTCGTCAGGCAACAATGGTTACCATATCCTTCATTTGTGTCTTATTCATTTGAGCTCACGGAGCATGTCTGTCACTGATTATATGGACAATAACTGGGAAATTGACATTGTCACCACATATCCGATGTAAGCACACAACTTCATAATACCACTGCCGATTGAGGAGATAGCCTTTTTAAAATCAGTGGTACATGTATGAACAGCGGATATAAACAAATTGAGATTCTATGTCGTCACCCACCTTTTATACCTATTGTGTGAAATATATTTCTTTTTCAGTACTTGTATGCACAGATTGCTGACTAGATCATTTTTCACCACTTGTGACTGACAAGAAAGACAGTTTTAAGCAACACAACTTGCAAGTCTTTACTCTACACTATTATACCTTGATGGTGTGGTGTATATTCACAAAACGTCTAATTATTATAATGTATTATATATGTGGCCTCTTATTTTGCTCACAAGTTAAGACAAGAGAAGATGATCACACTAAAACCAGGTATTACAAAATTATTGTCATCTGCCTATGATGTCAAGCAGTGTGCTACCTGTTAATCTAAACTGGTGTGCCATGAGGGCTAAGCAGGTGTGCCGCAGGAAAACATCCATATTTAACTTTTTATTTTGCCCTTCATTATCATTAACAATTTGCCCAAAATGGTAGGTTATTGAAATCACATTTCACATAATTGTTTCTAAACCTGACTGTATTGCACATTCATTGTTGATACCATTCATATTGGTCAAGGAATGTTTCACTCACATGCAATTAACAGTCACACCTCACACACTGCACATTGCACAACAGCAACAGAGCTGCATTCAAAAGTAGCAAAACGTCATGCTGTGTAGCTGAAAGGCATTGACAAAAACAGTAATACTTAGAAAGGATGCCTGACCATGAAACTGATTCACCCCCTTTTGAACAAACAGAAAAATGCATTTAAAGCATGACAGCAGACCGATGGTAGGCTACAGTACGATAATGATTAAGCTATGGGTTCATGCATAGCTTCCCGACATTATGCAGCATTGGGCAATAGACAGCAACAAACTTGTTATGTATGTAATATCATGGTGGTATGCCATGAGATTTTCTCAGTGTAAAAAGTGTGCTGCAAGAGAAAAAAAAAACGTTTTCTGATCTGAAAAATGTCATGGCAGCTTTGAAAATATTAAACGCTGTGGAAAGATTAATTAGCTACATCAAACAAAAGATAAATTAAATAAATTTGTCATTTCACCTCACAGATCTTATTGCCTTAGTGCCATAGCCTTGCATTGAGTAAAGTCTACATAACAGTTGTGTTTGAAGTGTTTTCTTACAGTAAGTCTCTCTGTGCCCATGCTGTCTAGACGAAGGCAATAACTCAGCAGCAGTCACCTGGAAAAAGATGTGTAAATGGAATGGCACTTGTCTTGAGTATAAGGGTGTGAACGTGTGTAGTGTACCTTTTAAGCTTACTGCACAATGGCGGGATTGACAAGAGGTATCATTTGTCCCTGTTATCTGTTTACCTTGTCTGATTTCACTTTGTACAATTCTTTGCCACATCCTTCATGTCCATGAAACTCAGACAGACTTTATTTTTAGCCAGTGGAGTTTCCAGAAATAGTTTCTGCTTTGAGCTTGGCAAGACAATTTAGGCACAGTTTTGTCCCATGATGTATAGCAGTTTCCACTCTGCAGTCAAGGAACTCTGTTGGTTCAAACGTGCAACAGGAGGGTAAAAATGGCAGTGGAGAGCATGTCTCATGACTACCGTCAATTAATATAAAAACAAAAACAAAAACATTGAGACCATTTTTAGTTAAGATGTAGGAAAAATGGTAAATTAAGCTAGCAACCCTTTAAATTCCACCTGGTCACTGAAGTATGACTATGACTCCTTTTCATCAGCTGGTAGACTGCAGGGCCATGTTACCCTGTGGTCTTATTAAGCTACTGCAGTGCTTCTTATTGTGGCAGTGAACTGATTCAATTTAAAATAAGGCTGCTTCACGCTAAGGGATGTTTAACGCATGGAACTAACTGAAAATGACAATGAAAATGTGCATGTTAGGCTAGATCATACATGTAATAGAAATGGCATACAATTCTTAGGGCATGTAGTAACATACTAATGTTTCCATTTGAGTCTATACCAACCTGACTGACACAAATGTAGTGTATAGGTGTAGTGTATGCATCGCAAGTGTTGATTGGGTAAAGTCTCTTGCAGTTAAGGCCTCAAGCTAAGTGGACTGACATGAAATGGAAAAAAAAATGCTTGGCTAATTGGTGTCAGGGACATGTGAGGGGGACCATAGTGTTACATCGTAAAGCTAATTTGGGCCCTGTGTGTTTGGCCCATGCTGCCCCGCCCCTGCTGGCCCTGGGTACAACATTATAGCATCCAGATGGGGACTAATGGGCTGCACCTGGCCTTGTAATGCAGCATCGCAGAGCTCAACGTCTGACTCAGCCAAACGCAACCGGCCACTAGTCCCCATAGCGGTCAGCGTCTAAGCCTAGCCCTGGCTAGTACGGTCTGCCAGTCTCAGAGGAGCTGCCCCTCTCAGTCCTGAGTGGTTGAAACAGAGGTTTTGAGGATTTTAGTTTTATGACTGTGCCGAACAGCTGAGGGCAATTAAGAAGTGTCTATTAAAAACATAATTTGCAGATGAGCAAGCCTGAAATAGGTGGTGTTCGAAATTTGAGTTGAATGTGACAGGATTGAAACTGGTGTCATGTATTACTGTTTATTTCCTGGTCCCCTATATTCTTGTTCTGTTGAAAGCTAGTGTATTCTAAAATATTTGCTCAGGCATAGGTCACTGTGAACATTTATGCATGGATTTGATGATGAGTGTGTGTGTGTGTGTGTGTGTGTGTGTGTGTGTGTGTGTGTGTGTGTGCGTGTGTGTTAACTAGACCACTTTGCACGTGATTAATAAGGAATCAAGTGCAAAGTGAGAAGTTAATTAACAATTTACAAACCACAATGTGAACCCTTCTAAATTTAGAATGTTGCTGTAGAGGTATTTTTAGATGAAAGGGTAGTCTAATTACACAGGTCATTCAACACTTGAGAATTCTTTACACACAAGCCAACACATTGGATCTGCCACACCCTTTCTAACTCTGATCCCTTCATTAATTAATTATTTTAGGTCATTTAGCTGTTATGGTGTGGCCTTTCACACCTTTTTGGACTCGAGGAGATGAGGTCATGTCATTTGACTTGAGTTGAGTCATTTTGAGTTTGGCTCTTACTGCTCCCTTAATTTGAAGGTGCATGTGCTTGTGCATGTCTGCCATTTTAGATGACTAGTGCAGTGCCCATTCAAACATCCTATTAGTGTAGAAAACCCATAGCCCAATTACATGCCCCGCAGGTAGACCTGCTTTAAAAAATATGATGATAGGGAAAAGCATCATTTTAGCTAAACATTCAATAATGAATACTGAATATTATATTACATTATAATAAATGTGCAGTAAGCAGAATTGAAGCATGGCTGCATGTGACATCTTTTATCAAAATTACATTAGGCTAACAGTTGTTTTGAGTCAAGGCTATATGTTTAGCCTATTGAATAAGTTGATCTTCTTAAGTTGGTCTGCCACTCATTGTCTGTAGCTGGTCATGCTTTGCAATGTGTGGCATTCTGAAACGTCCTTAAACTCAGGACCATTATCGCTCGGTTCAATTTGGGACCTTACAGTCAGAATTGTCATTTGTGTAAAGTCCAAAGTAGCCTGGGCTATTCAAAGTGTCAGTTTATCATTTTAGACACTGTTTTGAATAGCCACTGCATACCCATGTTTGTTGGCATGTTGTCGCAAAATCCACAGAATCATTTTATGCAAGCAAACCGCATAAAATGAATCTTTATTGTTGAGGCCACATCCCCCGCACCTCCACTTCCAACGTCACTGATTCCGACTGATACGCCCGACACTTTGGCTTTTTATCTGGTGGTGGTGGAGCTGACCGGCCATCTGAGGCTTCAGGCGTTACTGATCTTCCATCGCATCTGGCCTCTGAAAAAAGCTTTTTGAGGCTAGTATGCCTGTCTCACTCATTCGTTCATTGTTTACCACAGATGTTTTAAGTGTGCGCTTTTTTTAAAATGCAGCATATGCATGTTGTTTAATAACTTTCAAATGGTAGCCTAGAGCCTGTTGCTTAGTTTAAAACATAACCAAAGGACAGTGTATTTTGGCTTTAGTATAGACCTACATTTTAGGATTATTCCTAAATTCAGATTGTGTTAGGGGCCGGGATTATTAGACAATTTGAATCGGACAATTTGACCAGATTTGATTTTGTCAGACATTTAATTTTTTTTCCGGCCAATGTCCGGCAATTACCGGACAATGGTAACCCTGACACAGACGCAAACACACTCACACACAGACAGACAGACGTTCCTGCAATTTACAGATGTAGTGCTTTTGTGAAGAAATTTGAGGAATATTTTCAAAGGTTGTTTACATGAAATGCTGTGTGATGGTTATAGGACATGATGGACACTCCGGATGGGGACTGGCCTGAGACATTGCATAAAAGAAAACTACAAATCCAATCAATTGAACTCTTTTGTGATAAATATGCGCCACTCTCTACATAATGTTCACTATGCAGTCAGTAAGCTTACAGCATTTAGTAGTCAACAAAAAACAATCTCTTTTAGCTGACTGGTTGAGCCAGTAACATGGTGCTGAAAACCTTAAGATAATGTGACAACTTAAGTTGTCCAGAGGCTGATTGGGGTTTCTGGCTACAATTCAAAGCATCTGAGACTTGGTCATTGAGCGCTCACTGATGAAGGCCAAGCCATCTTATTCACTGGAGGATCCTCTTTTTCTGCCCATTGATCGCATGAAGGACAACCATGGAGCTGGAGTGGATCTAGGCCCGGGCAGCTCAGAAGTTGCTATGGTGATGAGTGTCGTCTCTCTCTCCCTCTGTGTATGTGTGTGTGTGTAAAGCAGACAGCTTTTATCTGATAGGCAAACATTTGACTAATTGAATGATAGGCATGGCTGTATTTGAATGTGATGCAGAGTGAGTGGTGGAAATACAATTGTATCTTGTAGCTACATGCAAAGGGAAAATAACATTCCTTACCAACAATGGGATGCCATATCGCCCAGGAGGCAACAGCACATGGTGGATGTTCCATGGAATATTTCCCCTATGCCACCTCCCACTTCCACCTCACACACAGAGAGTTGTGGTATTTCTTTCTGTGGCATGACTTTCTTTCATGTTTTACAAACTGTTAAATACTTTTCCCTTGTTGTGTGGAGACATGTTCTCAGACCTGCACACAGTGTTTTGTTGAAGTTCAGCCTCCTAGGATTATGACATTAGTCTTCTGAAACAATTAAGTAGTAGGGCATGTGTAGGGGGGAAGGGGGCCTGTATAGTGTCAGAACCTCCTAAAAAGCAGAACTCTTTAGCTAAAGCACACACATGTGCCTACTTATGTTTGACCATCTAAGCGCCCATAGAATCCATTTAGCAATGGGCATGCCACAGACCTGACAGTTGAAAGAATTAAAACTATATGAAGGAATGGACATAATTATGTTGATGCCTACACATCTGATTTGTGCTGCTTGGTTTAACAGCAGATTGTGCACAGGGACCTCATAATAGACACTAGCTTTCTGTGTCAGGAATGTGGACTACTTGAAACATGATGTCCATTTCCCTCAAGTGCTTGCTTTCACAGAGAGCACCTAGTTCATTACAAGTGTTATTTACCCCTACTTGTTAGATTCTAGCCACCATGCCATACCGTGTAGTACCATAAATACAAATATACTTTCTATTTTATTCATTTTTTTAATTGATTCACATAAATTACCCTTGAACCACTGAAATCGTGTGAAATATTTTATTATTTCTGTACTTAGTGTACTGAAGCATTTGTTTATAAAGCTGATCATATAATGTCTTACTTAATTTTGCTATATATCCCTGTACATTCATACTTGCTACTCATCAATAAAACGATTTGTTGATCAGAATTTGAGATTTCAAACATGACATTGCAAACATGGAACAGATTTCAAACCTGAAACCTTTGAACATGCAGCATTCACACAGTAATAACATGAGAAGCCTTTTTTTAGTAAGGGTTCTATGTGAGGCCTACTGCTGCTGCGTGGAAAAGATTTCTAAGAACTGCATCATATTTAACAATCCAAATTGAAAAGCAGCTGCATCTACAACAGCATTTTCTATTTCCTTTGTTATTTTACCATCACCTGAATTCTTTTAACCACATCAGATAAATCATTTTCCTACACAGGATGGATTGTGTGACCTATCCGTCTTACCTCCCTTCACTCTCTGAGATTAATCTTTACTTGAGAGACAGCCCTGTTCCACTGTGACTGATCGTGGGAAGCAGGACGCATAGGCGCTCCATCTCACGGCTGCTTCTGTCAGGCCGCAGAGAAGTGCAATGCTTGGAACTGTGTCCTCGCAATTGCCAGAGCTCTCTTTAATCAGTGGGAGGGCAGTGTGTGAGCTCTGGAGAGGGTCCTGTTGCCACTGTCCTGAAACCAGGAGCCCATTGATCCAAGAGAAAGAGTTATCTTTCCCCTTTTAATCGCCACATGTTTTCCCCCTTCACAATCCATCTCGGCTTTTCTTGGTGATATGTCTAATCATAGGCAGGAGGAACCAGCAGACTGTGTTCCTTTTGGGGTTTAAGATGGGGCCTGAAATGTCTAAAAATGTCTGAAAAAGAGTGTTGTGGGCATAACTGGTTGACAAGAGGATACCAGGGACATTCTAAAGACTAGAGATGGAAGAACATGAAATCCCATGTGATCCTCTTTTCAACTGTTGCCGTGTTACATTTATCAGAGTCAGCATATTACATGATTTTGAGGTTACTCTGGAATGCAATAAAAACCAAAGGGAAGAAATTGCACATTTTAGCTGAAAAGCAACACCCAATAAATTTTGAAGCAAACTCATTTCCTGAGAACTTCATTCTTGAAAAAAAATGCAAGCCAAACTTCTGAGTCAGAACAAAAAGGAACAATGTAACACTGTATGACAAACGTTTTTCCATTATGATATACCACACTCTTCCTGATACAGTATATCTTGCAGTATAATTAAGTCAAACACACTGTCCCGGGGTTATACTAACCCTGGGCCTTTAACCCGGGTCTCCGGAGCCAGAGACGGAACAATCCCCGAAGTCGGATCTTGTAGCTTTGTGGCTGTACAGGCCTTCAAAGTTTGTGATTTGAAAAAAAGGAAATTCCGCCTATTGGCTTTTTTTGTTAAAACACTCATAAGAGCCCAGAAAATAATCCAAATGTTATTATTACTGATGCATATGTGGTGTTTGATGTTGACATACATATTTTGACTCATTATGTGATTTTGCTCTTCATTTTGGTTGATAAAATTCAAGATTTATGTGCAAAAAAAAGCTAATTTGAGTTTTTGACAGGTGGACCACACCTCCTGGTGTCAGTCAGCCGCCCCCCAGGACTGCACTCCAGGTATGGGAAAGCATATATGCTCCCTCATCTCTGTTCGTCTTTGGGCTCCGCTTTCTTATTTCAATTGCCTTCTTTATCCAGCGGTGGTATCGGTTGTTCTCCTGCTTAATGACTTTGGCATGCAGGAGGTGTGATCCACCTGTCAAAAAACTGACAGGTGGATCACACCTCCGTAACAACATCATCTGATAAAAATGCGTCACACTACTCCACCCTGTGACCTTCTGATGAAGACGGAAGTATACGTTGAAACATGTCAAGGTAAAGAAAAAATATCTACCAATATATGTGTATGTGATAAAAGAAAAAACAAACTTATGGATTCTGGACTTCTTAACCAACAGACCTCAGTCTGTTAGGTTAGATAACCGCCCCTCCTCAACCATCGAACACCAGTTTACCACAGGGATGTGTGCTGAGCCCTCTCCTCTACTCCCTCTTCACCTACGACTGCACACCTGTACATGGCTCTAACACCATTGTCAAGTTTGCAGATGACACTACGGTGATTGCACTTATCAGCAATAACGATGAGACGGCCTACAGGGAGGAGGTCCAGCACCTAATATCGTGGTGCACTGATAACCTGGCTCTCAACACCAAGAAGACCAAAGAGCTCATTGTGGACTTCAGGAAGTCTAAAGCTAGTGCACATACACCCATTCTCATCAACAGGACTGAGGTGGAGCATGTCACCAGCTTCAAGTTTCTGTGTGTCCACATCTCTGAGGACCTCTCTTGGATCCTCAACACCTCTACCCTGATCAAAAAGGTCGTCTCTTCTTTCTGAGGTCCATCTGTCTCCTCAGATCCTGGTGAACGTCTACCGCTGCAACATCGAGAGCATCCTCACTAACTGTGTCACAGTTTGGTATGGCAACTGCTCTGCCCATGACCGGAAAGCACTGCAGAGGGTGGTGAAAACTGCCCAACACATCACCGGTTACTCACTCCCCTCCATCGAGGCCATCCAGGGCAAGCGATGCTTGCGTAAGGCGCGCGTCATCAAAGACTGTTCTCACCCCAACCACAGACTGTTCTTCCCACTCCCCTCCAGGAGGCGTTACAGGTCTCTCCGCATCCAAACCAGCAGGTTCAGAGGTAGCTTCTTTCCTGCGCCTGTCACCCTACTGAACTCAAGCTCTGCATCCCAGTGACATCTAACAAACTAAGCCCCCATCACCCCCTGCCCCGCCCCACCTGATGCCTCCTTGCTTGTGCCTGTTGAGGTTTCCACGACCATGGCAACCTTGACAGGGACAACAGTGGACATCCCCTAGCCCCCCCCACAACTGCACTACCCTATCCCACCCATCTATCCCATCCATCTATTTATTTACAAATGTACATACTGTAATTACACTTTTACTGTACATAGCCATATTCTACTGCTTTTCATCCTGCACATACACTTATTATTAATACTGTAGTAATGTTACTGTTTCTGCACTACAATGGTATGTTCCCACACTGCACATAGTTGTACATACTGTACATATCTGTCTATATGGTTCATACTAAATATCCATATTTATTCAGTTTTTCTGTAATATATTTTGTTAATACACTGCATATATCTATATTGTTCTTACTACTACTATAATGGTACCGCCACTACATTGCACATACCTGTACATGTTGTTCATACATTGTTCATATTACAGTACATAGCCATATTTATTCTGCTCTTATAAGGTAACTGCTAATACACTGCACATGGACCAATGACCATGGTTAAGGTCCAAGAGGGTGACAGACTTCTCTCATGTCCAGTCTTTAACATGATGGTCTTGCCATGTGCCTGCATTTTCTTTTTTGACTCATGCCCGTAAATGTCTTTAATTTTTGCTTTGTCAATGTATAATGGAATTTGTGCTTAGGTGTATCTGACTCCAGCCTCTATGTCATGATCTTTGCCTAGTATGAGCCTGAGGCCTAGTCCACACGTACCAAACCGATCTTTTTTTCCTCCGTCTTCCCTGGAACCGTATCAAGAATATTTGCGTCCAAACGGATCCATCTCAACACGACTCAACACGTTACTTCATACCACAGGCCTATAGGTGGCACTGTGTCTTTACAGAAATTCACCAAAACTTGCAAAACATGCGCTTTAAAAACAGACAGAATAGGCTACGGCGAAATGGCTAACGTTAGTGCAAGGAAACCAGAATTGTTTGTGTGGACTGATGGTGAACTGTCAACTGTAGTCAACTGTAAAACTAATAAACTTTATTTTACGGTTTGTGAAGGGTGCAGTCCCGTCCTTTATTTGGCTAACGCAGGTAGGCCTACTAATCACCTTTACTTTCTTTGGTTGTAGGATAGTCCGTGATTCACATTAGTTTTGGCTATCACCGCAATTAGGCTACTAAACGCAAGGCTTACCCAAATTCTAGGCTATTCTGTCGCCACATTTATAATATTGCTATAAAACCTTCGTTAGTAACAGTCAATACTTTTGCCTGCATCAAATCGTGCATTCGCATTCAGTGTGCTACCAGCGTCTTTGTATGCTTATATCTGATTTCACTCGACTGTGAATGCATGTATATATGTTGTAAGACATGTAAAATAAATGAATGACACTGGCACTATGCACAAATTAATGTAGCCTAAACTTACACCGCACTTTCCTAATAACTTAAAGGTCTCATCTCATCGTTTTTTCATTAATTTTGCCATGGTCTCTAGTATTAATGAATGCCCTGTGCACCGGTTTTGGTGAAAAAAATGCTCTACTGCGTCTATTTCATGCTGTTCTAGTTTGGTGGGGAAGGTGGGAGGGGAGGAACGACAGGATTTGCCTCTTGCTCATGAATATTCATGACATGTTAATGACCTCGCTTCTGATTGGCCAACAGTACTGTGACGTTCCCTCCAGTGCGTCCTCATCCGATTCTGCCTGTGCTATGCTCCATATTCAACTTTACAGTGCTAAAACCTGGCTAAAACTCAAGTCAAAACTGTTGCACAAAATGTCTTCGGAGATACAACTTCATGTGTTTGATCCTGGTATCCGAGTAGGAAGAAGAACCGCTTCCTGATCGTTTGTCGGTGAACGTTGGTTTAATAGAATGGTAACAATTGCATGTCAGCTTAAAACCTCCTAAAAGAGGTAAACGTTTGTGGCAATCGTCATCTTGCATTCAAGTAATAAACAGTTGGAAACGTTTTAAAATAAAGACCTATTTCTTAACACAGTCAAAAGTCTTTGCAATCTTCCTAGTAGATATTTTACTTCACAACACAGGTTATAAGCACCCTAAATGCAGTTCAGCCACTGACCTAGCCTGCTAATTGTATACTATCGGAATAGATAGTTATGGTTTGAATTCCATGATACTATCATTGAAAGACCACTTGGTTATAGCTCAATATATATATATAGATCTAAATGCAAACACACTTACCTACTCCTAGCTATATTCCGCTGGAATTGCACCAGAATGCCTACAGAAGCAGAGAACGTGTGCTGCAAGACTTCTCCAGTAATGAGTATTTAACTATGGCTTTGATAGCCTACATTGGCAGAGGTTAGCCTACTCAAGTTGTTTTCTGTCACATATGACCCTTAGGAAAAAGTAGTATAGGAATCGTATAGTATAAGACTACTATAGAAAAACTATAGCAGTTATAGGATATTATAGAGTTATTAGTAGTACTTCTACAGTATGTCCCAAAATACGTATTCCTATAAGATTACTATAATATTTTGTCCCAAAATACTATAAGATTCCTATACTACTTTTTCATAAGGGGATTGCTCATGTGGTTAGAAAAATGGGCAACACCAGTACCCCTGTTGTCTGTATGACCCTGTACCCAGGATTAGAACCAGTCTGCCTTAACATAATGTACTCCCTTCAAAATGCACTAAACATTCGACTATGACGACTATGGCCCCCTGTGAGACAGAAGATATGAAAGGTAAGATAAACCTTTAGCCTAAAAGGGACAAAAACTGATGCAACTCCTAAAACTAATATACAAAACAGGTCAATTTTCAATAAATAGCTTTATTATATTTACATACAGCAGTGGTACTCAAAGTGTGGTCCGCAAGCTCTCTCAAGTGTTCCACAAGTAGATGTGGTAAAATATAATAGATGAGTTGTTTGCAATATTGAGCCAACTTGTATGTACAGTAAATCCAAACCGTTCTGCAACACTCATGTAACCTACAGTATGCCAGTTTAAATCATATAAGCATGGTGCAAAGACAATAAGCAAGGTGGTTTAGTGAGAAGGCCTATTCTGTTGAAGTAGGTCTACTGTTTTTTTTTTTTTTGCTAGGTGGTCAGTGATCTTTTTTTTTTTGTTTAAATTATTATTGTTTAAGTGGTCCTTGGTCTAAAAAAGTTTGAGAAACACTGACAAATAGTAATATTGCAGTCTATTAAAATAATGCAAACACAAAACAAGAACATCCAAACTATGCACAGAATGAACAATGTCCTCTTTTTGCCAGACGATGCAGACATCTGGCCTACAGATCCTTTGTAAGATGGTGCTGGGATTATTTAGGGAAAAAGGTCTGAGTTGTTGTTTCGGCTTGTGTTGTCCTGGGTATCCGAAGGGACAACACACAAAATACATTCATTGGCTGTGATGATTCTATTACATTGCTCTTTGATTGCGCTGGGCCATAGGTGGAGCCATCAGGTGTTATTGTGGAGATGTCACTTTCATCCTCCTCTTCATCAACCCGAGGTCTTCTAGCTGGCCTTGGATGAACATGCTTGATGGGAGTAGAGGTAGCAGGCCCCCATGTCCATGGTGTATCCGAAGTGCTTGTATCAATACTCATACTTTTCATGAAGTATTCTGTTTGGGTACCTAAAGTAAATAAATGTGTATTACTGTCAAGTTACAAGATACTAATAGTACACAGGACATTCACTATCTCACACAAAACTGTACTGGCACAATGGAAACAAAAATATTTTAGTGACTGTGGTAAGGTGTATGATGTACTAAGTAGCACACCCACAAGAAGACATTCAGTAATATCAATTATATCTGCAATTCATGGGTTTCATCAGGTCCATTTACACAGGTGTATTAATCAAGCACCATGCAGTCTGCATTCATAATCGAGGTACTTGATTTTATACACCTGTGGAAAGTGACCTGATGAAACCCATGAATTGACTTTCCCAAACATTGACGAGCACATAAGAACCTGTATTAGCCTACTAGAAAAAGACTTCTAGAAACTAGCACAACAATAAAAGTTAGATCACAAACCTTTGCTTCTAACGTGATGACCTAATGTAGGCTAGAAAGCTGTGTAGCCCAACATGAGGATGTGCTCTGGAAGACATACAAAACACTAAGTAAACAGCAAGTAATCAAACAAAACATCATTGTAGGCCTACAAAGGCCAATGTAATAATGGCAAGAAGACATAAATTAGACTGAAGTGTAATACCTGGGCTCTGATAGCAACTTAGCCTAGTGCACGGGTATTGTGTTTTTTGATTTTCCCTGTTTAGACTAAAACAATACCAGTCCTTAGTTGAGCATAAGATATTGTTGCCAATATTATTATTTGTGGTTTAACGCTTAGATTAGAAGATTATAGGTTCAACAAGCTAAATCTCTGGGTAGTGTGGTCATATAGTTTCTTATGAGTGTAGCTACACCAGGCACGTAACTGAAGCATTCCGTTCGCGTTGCGTCTTCTGCAACAATTAGCTTCCAATAGGTCTAATCAATGAAAGTAGCTACACCTGGCGTGTGGCCTGTAGGCTACGTTCAAAAAAATAGACCATCCCTCTAATAGATTTTACCAGAGCCCTTCCTATTAAACATTCTCTGATTTTACACGTCGCGAACAGAACACTTCAGTTACGTGCCTGGTGTAGCTTCCTGTAATATAGGCTAGCCTAAGCCTAGCTTGTACCCTTTTCATGCATGCTAACGTGAAGAATATGAACATGCTATTTTGTAACAGTCGTTAGGTGGAAAAGTTTGTTTGTACTTACAGCTTGTGAGCTGGTGGTCGATCGTCGTGACGTAGGCTACAGGTCCAGATTTTCAGAACATCGATGCAAAACCACTTTCTAACTGTAGGCAGGCACAGTGAGTGTGGTCGAAATGATTGGAACACAGAACTAATGTTGCACTATACTTCGGTGGTGGTGTTCCAACGATAAATTCCAACCATTTCTTCCTCAACTCTTCTTTCTAAGGCAAGACATGCAACATTGATGTGTCATTGCCACAAATAACACAGGCACGAATTTGCTCCGCTATGTTAACAACTTGCTGTTAGCTCCTACTAGCTGCAGAGAGACAATCTCCTGGCCAAAATCTTTCTGTCTTCCTGTGGGCGGTCACAAGCCAAGGTGGGCGAGGCCATGAATAATTGTTTTCCCTGCGGCGTCACAGGGAAGGGCTTTTTCTGATTCGCTTGTTTTTCCGTGTATTTTTTTTCATTGGCTAATGCGGGCAATGGGGGTAGAAGATCATTTTCACATGCAGCATGCATATGCAACTTGGAGCGAGCTATAGTATTTCGAAAGGAACAAGTATTAAACGGTTTCTCGGTAAATGAGACCTTTAAGTTCTCTCGCGTCACTGACAGTAGCTAGAATGCATAAAAAAACACCGGGAAAAACAGTGTTCAGTCCACCAAGTCATAAGCTATCGGCGCTGCGCAGCTTCAGTTGTGATGTTTATCTTAACGGAGTGTAATCGTAGGTAATGTCATGTATGAAAATAGTATTGTTAGGCAATACTATAAGTGCAAGTCCAGGGCAGCTGAGGTGTGGCGATGACATCATGGATATGCAAGCAGGATGTGCGGTTTCGCTGTCTAAACGAACTCAAACGGGCTATGGTTTCAGATTTCTCCACTCTGGGACCAGGTTTCAGAAAAGTGCGGTTTCGGGCAGTGCGTTTACAGGATTTGTTTGGACGCTCGGCCAAGACGAAGCAAAACCTCTGCGTTTAACCTAAAAAGCGTCTCCGTGTGGACAGGCCCTGAATCAGATCATCCCTAACCTCTTGTGTTGCTTTGCCTGCTGTAGATATGCAAATGAACTCATGTTCCTCTGAAAATGGATTGATCCAATTTCAGTTTCTGTCTCATCAGATCTAACTGTGTAGAATTTTTAGTTATTATTTCTTTTCAATGGAAATGATTGTAACATCAGATGAAAGACAAGTTTAAGTATGATAATAATAATAATAATAATAATAATAATAATAATAATAATAATTGTACATAATAATAATTGTACATAATGATAACAATGTGTAAAGTATGAATATTTTCACCAACCAGTTCATCTACATCTCATTCCCACATTCTTACTAGTCAAAAGTACAACTGAAATGTATAGTGTACTGTAATTACCATAATGTATAGAAATGTATAGTGTACTGCAATTACCATCATTTCCCAACTATTAGCTGCAGCTTATACATTGATTTGGCAAAATTTCTTCAGCTATGAGGTTAATACACGGGAGCAGTTAATATGGTATATGGTTTTGTTTCTTTTAACTTGCATAAAACACTGTCCTGTGGCTTATACACAATATGGCTAATACACAGGAAATTACTGTATGTATTTCATGTGCCCTGGACATTATAAAATTATAATATTTATGTTAAGCTGGGTACATGTGGTGATGTGAACAATTTTCATATGGTATTCCTTGAATGTAAAGGTAATATGAAATTGGTAATCATGATGTTTTGATCTCTTGGAATATCTCTTATGGGTAGTTTCAATAAAATACTAATTTACTGAATTTTGGGGTGTTTCCGAATAGTACATTTACAAATAGTAAATAGCATGGCAATGCAGACCTATGTAATCATTTGTATTTCAAGTCTCCGATGGGAGGTAGGAAGGTATAAATACATTGATTAATGAGGTAGTGGGCATTTCAATTAGTGCTGCAACACGTGTCTCTGAAAACATAGATTTGCTCATTATTACACATAAATCTTGAATTTTATCAACCAAAATGAAGGGCAAAATCACATAATGATTCAAAATATGTATGCCAACATCAAACACCATATATGTATCAGTAATAATGAGGTTTGGATTATTTTCTGGGCTCTTATGAGTGGTTTAACAAAAAAAAGCCAATAGGCGGAATTTCCTTTTTTCAAATCAGAGGTCAACTTTGAAGGCCTGTACAGCCACAAAGCTCTAAGATCAAACTTGCTATCATACCATTTTATACTCCAGAGATATGTAGCTTTCAGAAAAATATAGTGAGAATTTGCCCCCCCAGGTGGTAGTGACACACCCCTTTTTGGGCCTGTGGCTCACTGTAGCATGGTTTGTTTATTAGCCTGGTTAGCTGCGTTGACACTTATAACACTTATAACTTATAACATATAAGTAACATATAAGCTGGCAGTATATTAACATATACCCATTAACATATACTGCCAGCTCTTCATGTGAGGAGGAGTACAACACAAGTTACTCTAATTTAGGTAATCCCCAAATATGTTAACCCATTCAAGCAATTTGCCATTTTGATCATTTTTTTTTTTTTTTTGCTTTATTAAAGACATAATACAAATATACAAAGCCATTTAGATCAGTTAAAGATGAGGTTCCCAAACCAGTGACATCACATGCAACTGTAGTTCGTTATCACCATGTTACAAAAAACCTCAAAACAATTCATACTGGTCCTAAAAATAAAGTAGGCCTATGACCCGTAGAAGCAATAGAGGTGACCCCAAGCGCGCCGGAAGCACCGGTGCAGGGGGTGTGACCCCCACTTTTCGGAGGGGGGGAGCGCAGTTGTTGACCACAACACCGACACGGCATCGCATTGATTAGAGCATGAACTAGATCTAATTACAGCGCTGTAGCTTTAAATACTTCTGCTCTAGTCTGGCCTCTTGGTCATGGTGTCATGCTCAGCCAATCGGATATTTCACCCGCAAACCAGGTGACTGGTCCAGGAAAAGGGTTATCCAGCACAGGTGCGTTCGTAGGGCTTGCAGAAAAGACGTTCTATGAGGTACCAGTGTTTAGCTGTGTCACAAAACAATAAGCTTTGTCAGCCTACTTTTAAAATGATATTCAGGGCTATATACATTTTAAACATTTGGGGCTGAAGACCCGACAAGGCCTTGTGTTAATTCTTCAGGTGGGAAGTGTCAGGAATTTTCATACGAGAGACGCTCTCATTGGTGGTTAGGATATGGAGTAGGGGATTGACAGCAACATAGCCAATCACATGAGAGATGCTGAATTTAACATCAACTGCGATGTTTGATTTTAAATTAATGTAAATTTAGCCGGTACTGTAAGCTGGCACTCATTGGGTGCTCGATATTTTCCGTGGGTGCTTGAGCGACGGAGCACCCAAGGTATCGGCGCCTATGTTATAGGGCTCTTGTAAAATGCAATGATTCATTCATTATTATTGTAGGCTATAGACTTCCTCCTTTATTCCTTGAATGGAAATTCAGGCTATGCTGGTGTGTCTGTCTGTCAATATCAGGCGCAGTTTATTTTAGCAGATTATTCATTTAGAACTTGTAGCCTAGACTAAATAAAAAATGCGTAAAAAGACGCTACTTGCAGTCCAATTAGCTTAAATGAAACCACCCGAAATCACTACACAGCACCTAACCACGCACCTAACATAATGACAGTTTTTTTGTTAGACTTTTTTATTATTATTAGACTATCTTATATCGTAATATCCCACGTGAAAACGTGCGTGAATAGTTGGCCTTTGTAATTTTCAAAATTGTCTCTGGGAACCCAGCCCGAAACCAGCTTTTTTTTTTTTTTTTTTTTTCCACCCCCACTTTCAAACTCGTTCCGGTGTTACATGGCAACTGGCTCCCATGTTAACTGGCTGCGTTGATGACGTTTCATGATTGATGACGAGTTTTTGCCAGATGTGGCCGCTTGCAGATTTGTCACTTATCACACACACTGATATAGGCCTACTAGAGACGCACACAAATATGCATGACATGTTTAAAAGTCAAAATTGTATGTAGTACTACATGCACTGGACCATGAATATGCAACCCAATAAACACGACAGTCAGGACGCACAACATTGGTAACTTGCATGGTTAACATTAACATTCAACATAACACATCAACCGAACAGCATCATGGGAGCACAGTCATCAACAGCTAGGCTCAGATCATTACAATATTTTACACAAAATTTGCGCACAGGGAGAGTCAAAACTCTTAGGCTTATAGGCTATTAACGTTAATGTTACTGACATGTAAACATGGGTTTGATGTTTTTTTGATACTTTATTTCCTAATTCTCACGTTGGTTGCTTCTCCTGTGGCACAACAGGTTAATGCCTATGCATTGCTTTTTCACGCAGTCGACATAGGTTCAGTCCTCCCCATCACACGTTTTTTTTTTTTATTATTTATTTAGTTTTAGACCAGCAACGCTTCCTCAATTTAGGCTACAGATACTAGGTGGCCACAGAGAGCATGACCAGCAGTCAGTGAAATGTTTGAAAACTTAACCATGGTACTTTGAAGGCCTACTGGCTTGGGCAACTGCTGTAGCAAGACAACACCATCAGCCGTGTTAACTTGCTACAATCATTACCTGACTTATTCTAATTGTATAGAGTAAGTCAAGTAAATTTCACTATGACTTATCAGCTGGTTCGTGGCGCAAGTGCGTAGATGAATGGTTATCATGTAAAAGGTTTTATTTAGGAAGCAGGTTCGATACCCACGTGGAGTTATTATTAGGCTGTTTAGGTATTTATTTTTTTGGTGGCATATTTATGGTCCAGTGCATGTAGCGTACTAGAGACCATTTTGACATTTAAATATGTCATGCATAGTTGTATTTGTTCGTCTCCAGTTTCCACCAGAAAGTGACAAATCTGCAAGCGGCCACATCTGTCAAAGAAACGTCACCAACGCAGCCAGTTAACATGGGTGCCAGTTGCCATGTAACACCGCCGCTGCTGGGTGACGCCAATGCGTATCATATGGAAGACATTCAATTAAGTTCCCGATGTGGACCGAGATATATTTTTTCTTTAAAAAATCCCATCTACTCCACTAAACTCTAGAAAATTCATGATATCGAAGTTAAGTAAGGATCCTTTATTACAATCCAGCTAAATAAAAATAAACTTTAACAGCCCGCATGCAATGTTTGATGGACAGAATTATGCTTGATCAATGTTCGAAACAAAGAAGCAAAACAACTAGGCGCGCAAGGACATTTGGGAAAAATCAAAGTACCGCTGTCATCTAGATGTTACAGCAGAGATTTTTGCTATTTCTCACTTTTTGTACACATTTATTTTTTGATTTATCAAACAGTACGTTTAAACTATGGTTGTGGACACTATTTCCATCCAGAAAATGTTTGGGAACTCAGCATTCAGTCTTGTCAGTCAATGGTATTCCCCAATCCCATTGGTAGAGCCTTAATCTATTAAGTTCAGTTAATATAATATGTCATTATTAGTAACCTCCCACAATGACCAGTAGTCATTTTGCCTCTTCCATCACTTGCCATTTCATCAGTGTAAATCAACAACTTTTCATTGACATTCTGGTCACTACATTGCTGAATATTGCTTCATGTGCATATGAGACTTAACATTAACATTCTATTTCACCTCATAACCATAGTTTATTAACATTTAGACATGGTAAAATGAAATGATTTTAAATGAGGATGCAATGTCATTGACTTAAATGTATTTTATATAATGTTCTAGCTGACAAACAAACACCCAGACCAAATCACATGTGCTCAAATATGACTCCTCCCTTATTTACTTCAAAGAGATGTTTAGGGTAAGCAATTCATATGCTATGATATGACAGCACACATGGAAGTCATTCAGGCCTTGTCTAGGATGGTTGTTGCAGCTCAACACATGAAAGACCTCAAATGAACACAGGAGAGTGCTTCTTAGACAAAACGTAGCAATTAGTTAATAGACATGACTTGAAAAGGAACTTTAAGCATATTGATTCTACGCTTTACATAACTTTAAAGACAGGTGTCTGAAAATCAAGAAAGAGGGTTACATTGTTTAAGTTGGTTGGGTTTCATTTTGCCAAATTGTATCTGTCAATGTGGTCAACTAGGAAAACCTAAAGTGGCACAAAATACAGGGCTTATGGATTTTATTTGTCTTGGGTCTAAAATACATGGCACCAGACTCAAATATAAGATAATGGACTGAGTCTCGGATTAAATGTCTTAAGTCTGTCTTCCAGCATTGTCATAACAACCTAGTAGGAGTAGCATGTCTGTACATATGAAAGGTCACCACTGGAATATGAATACTGCCTCACTTGTTCTCACTGAAAAATTGAAGATGTGTTAACTTATAGTGACTGTGGCCAGACATTGTCTCAATAGACACTGAGACATAACCTCTTCCTTGTGAGTATGGGAAAGTGGATTCCATATGATACATTTTAGACTTCCCACAATATGTCATTGGGAAGGGAGAATAAACATGCATTCTTACTTAGTGTATTTGAATCTTTATTGTCCCTGCAAGTGCAGACTGATTGTGTAATCAATACCCGTCATTACCCTCTTACCAAGGAATCTTTCAATTGAGGTGCATTTAGAATGGAAGTGCAATTGAATGAAATTGTGGAACTTTTGATTGTCAGAAAAGTCAGCAAAAGTTTAACTATCAGAAAATGGGTGTGAGGAAAAAAGGGTGATAGACGTGCTCTGTCGCCGACGATTTTCAGGCATCCAATGGAATATGTAAACATCTGTTTAGTAAACATACTGTATGCTAGTTATGTGTGGTCTGTTCGTAATAATGGTCTGCAATTGTAATTAGTGAACACAGTGACAAGGTTGGGAAACTGTAGACCGAGCACATGCAATCTGAACTAACCAGTGGTGTCAAGGACTTAAATGTTGAACCACCTGTGCATGCAAAGGTCAAACCTGTCATCTCATATGTATCCTTTAACTTCTCAATCTGAGATGTATTTCATGATAAAGGAGGGATCTGTACAAATTAATTAGAATTTTAAGGGTTTTGAATTACAGTGGAAGGATGACTACGTGATTGTTGAGTGGGAGTTGATTTGGCCTTTAGAAAATACCACACAACACAATATGCAATCTGGACTTTAGCATAATGAGATGGGGCCACGGCATGCTTTCATAATCACATGAACATGTAGTCTGAAAGACAACAGGGTAAGCATTTGTGCAAACAAAGGTGCTCTTGAGTGGTGATTTCCTCTGTGAGTCTGGGGATGGGCCATACAGCTCAGCCAAGACCGTGTTCTATCAGAGATTCAGTGGGGGACAGGATCCTGCCGTCTCAAAATGTAGAGAGGCAGACTGAAAATATATTATCCATAACAGCAAACGTCACATGCTTGTGCAGAGGTTCTCCAGGTCTTTGTACTCAGGGATGAATACAAAGTGAAGCTTTTATTGTTTTTGGCTTCAAGCTATTCAACTGTAATTAGTTAAGCTCCCAAGCCTTGGACTGTGACTACTATCCTGGCATTACTAGTCCATTTCTTTTCTGAGCTACGTCAAGGTTGGAATGGCGACATAATAAGCAGATAATATTGTTTGTTTATCTCATGCTGTGATAAGGCCTCCTAATGAGGAAGAGGAAGAGAATGACCATGAAGTACAAGTCTTTATAAGTGGAGTGCAAAGGAACTAGCAAACTGAATGACATATTTTATTTTTTTGGCTTTTGGCTAAATCGGCAATCCTGGCATTTTCTCTCTAGAGATTAAATTATACTTAGACGATGTAGATATTATTAGGAAAGGCATATTAAAGGGCGAGTTTAATTATATAGTTCTATACAATCCCAAGGAGTGCATAGAGTATCACCAATTATCTATCCATCACTGAACAGGAAAAAAAAAATATTAATTCCTTTACTTTTAATAACGTGTTGACGTGTCCCAAATTTCTAGCCAAATTACTCTACTCCATTCCACACTGTGCTAGTTTCTTCTTTTTCACCTATTTAGCAGAAACAGTATCTTGTGACCACATTAATGAGACTTTGCATGCATACAGATGAAAGTGCAAGTAGCATACAGACTAAGCCCAATACAAGAGGCTGCTGACACATACTGTAACCCTGGGAGCTGTTATTTGTTTTATTGTGGAAATTATAAATAATTAGGGATTAAAATAAATGTATGTACCGCATACAGACATAAAGCATTTTCATACATCACCACTAAACCTGTGAGCATGAGGTGCGGCAACTAAATAATGATGAAATGAGCCTGGGACAGGGAGGTGGCCGGAGCACAGGTCAGCGGGTGAGCAGCAGACGGGGTTAAGAAAGCAAACCCTACCCTCACCTCAGTTCCTTTCCCAAAGAAAAGCTAGCACTCCGAAGTGCCTCAGAAACACAACACAATGACATCACGCCCTGCCTGTCCTGCTGTGTCCTGGAAACCTCCTGAATTGCTCTGTTGAACGCGCTGCTCATTTCTGGGTTCCCAGAACCACGTCATCACAGCATTGGCCAGTAGGGGCCCACTACTCAGCATCAGCTGGCAAATAAAAAATAAAGGCCCTGCGTGAGAAAAGGGCAGTGAGAAAAAAGGGTTATTTTCTCAAGAGTTTGTTTTCAGAGAATATATGGCTCCTCGGGAAGCTTTGAAACCGGTGTTTACTTTAGTGTTGGGTTTGATGGCTTTCCAGAATATGTCTTTCTGTGGTTGCAGTGGTGGACCCTAGGATCACAGATACTGCTTTAGTTGTTTAAGGAAGATGGCCAGGGAAACAAAACAAAAGGACCTATTACATCTTGAGTCTTTCTTTTCTAAACTTAGCTGTTAAGGTCAGTAACTGTTCTTCTCGATGGTGGTTTAATTTCCATGCTTGTTAACTTAATCCATACTGGAATATCTACAGTGTATGATCAAGACAACAATTCAATTACCAAAATGATTAAAAATAAAAACAATAGTTGTAGACAGCAGACATTTATACAAGAAGAAATCAATATCTTTTCAATAAGTTTAACTAGCTTATTACAGCATTATAACACAATGTGATTATAAACACACCATAAACAGTTTAGAAATCATAGCTCATTTTAGGTCACTATTGAATAACCTCAACAATTAAATGTTTCGAAATTCTGATATAATTACTGACTTGACATGCTAAATGATTCACTTAATTGACCCAGATTGTCATGTGGCTGTGCTGGTAATTGTTTTCATAATTTAATTCATATGCAAATCACCGTTGTCCAGAACATTTTGTTCTGTGTCTAAATGCTCATCTTCACTTGGAATTAGTCAAGCCTTGGTGAATTTATCAAGAGAGGGACAACATTTAGTCATGGAATTTACAACTCATTACTAGTAGCAACATTCCCTCTAGGTCTATAAAATGTCCACCTTTAGACAAATTATAAATGAATAAATAAATCACTATTCGCCTATCACTACTATAATCTCACTCTGTAAATGTTCTGTAGATATATATTTTCATTACATGGAATGACAGGATTTAGCAAGGTGCTGTAAATCAAAGGGATTACAGATCCAGGGAATTTTCTGTGTTCCATTTTGTGTAAACCAATCCCTCTGGTCGACAGCATTTTCCAAGGAATAATAGGTTCGGACACTGGCTCCATGAAACATTTTGCAGCCTTTGACCCAGCATACCTGACTATATATTTAATCAGGGATACCCACCCAGTCTGTTCTGGACTGTACCCACCCTTCATGGCCTGGTTTGCAGCACTGTCTGATGCAATTACAGTTTACATTCTACCAGTCAAAAGTCTTACTTACCTTTAACTAAAACTCCCCCAAAGTAAACATAACCAGTGAATGACAGTGACATTTGCAGTGGAAATGTATTTTGTCACACTTAACTGCTTTTAATGGATGACTTAATGTCCCTCAGTGCTCCCTTTCTGCTGTAATCAGTGACACACGCAGACAAAACCAATAGATTATCAACCCTGCCTATTGTCTCTTACAATGTTGTTAATTTAAAACAAACTCCTAACTGCCCTGCAACAAACCAGACTCTCTCACCCTTTTCACCGCCAAACAAGATAAGCACTTACACAACACCATTATGTGGAGCCAGAGTAATTTACAGCCAACCTCAGATAAACATCTAGGGCTAAGTCTAATTTCCTTCTAAGAATCAAACAGGCATCCAAGCCCTCATTGCCCGTATTATTGTCAGCTGCTAAAATCAAATATTATTTATATTGTGTTTCACCATTGAGTCTATTGTGTGAACATGTGCATCTCTACAGACCTTGGTAATCCAACACCAAATTTAGCTCTTATTTTCAGGGCTTACTCAGGGTAGGTTCAATTTTGGGGCAGTCAGTCAGACCCCTATGTTCCACAGGAGTCAGTGCACACCACACTTTTCACATTTTACCTTTTTGTTTTGCACCAATCAATTTTTTCTAGCTATATTTGATCTTCACATAGTCAGGTCACAGACAAATGGCCAGATCAGAGCAGGCATAAAAATCTGAGCAAGCCTTAGGTTTTAGTGAATAAAAACAGGCCAAAAGGAGTCCCGTCAACTTTACACGGTAATCTGAGCGTCCCACGTATATATATGTTCCTGGATGCATTCAGAGCATACAGTATGCATAAATCAGACAAGCGTTTAACCTAAACAATTCTGTGTTCTGAAACCCTGGGACCTCCAACAAATTCATCTTTAATGGTCATGCTGCACTTCGGCCTCAGATAACTGCCACACTGCAGAATATGGTCCTCTATGGTGCCTTAAAAGGAGGTCAGTGAGTGATGGTTGAAGAAGTAAAGAACTAGAGCTTTCTATCGCTGTCATGCAAATATATGGCCAGGATGTGTGAGTGAGAATATAAAGGTATAGGAACCAGCGCACATGCTACATTGGCTGTGATCTAGGTTGTCTTTTGAGGCTGTGTTGATGAGCAGTCTAAGCTCAGGCATCAGTTTAGGGTTCAATGAGGGAGATTTCCATAAACATATGGATGCCATTCCTATACCCCATTGGCAATCCATGTCGGTAAATTAAACGGGGTGATGAGACCGGCAGTGTTTGAGTCCCCTTGCTGGAGCATCTGGCTGTGGTCTTTCTCTCCCTTGTCCTAAGGAAGCCAAGTGCTTGACTTGCCTGGAATGGAAACACACGGACAGCAAGGAATCCCAGCCTGGGGGCTGACATTTGGATGGCTTCTCCTGTAGCCTCGGAACAGAATGCAGGGTAGGGGTGCAGCACATATTCCAGCAGTGAAAACACCCAGATGACAGATATCGATGGAGTCCTCGGCCAGCATTTTCACATTGATGTGAGTGCTGGAATGTGCAGCTCAAACAAGCCTGACAATCTCCTTAAAAGTCATTTTCCGAAATCTCCATTATTGCAATGGCTGTGCTTTCCTATGTTTTTAAGTAACCATAGTGATTATATGATGTAAAACTACCCTTTTCTCACTGTTATTTTTACTTGAGAGAGGGCAGAATTTTAGTGTTCTTGGGCTGGCATAAAGGGGATTTCTAGAGACTTCCTTAGCTCCCCTGATTAAACACTTTATTTATTCATGCAAAGTATAGCTTTTCTGTCAGCTTGGATGCTTTCATCTGAAGTCATCAAAAAATAAACTAAAATTCCGGGAAGGTAGGCACCTCATCACATTATTCAATTTCCTGGAAAAACAATTTCCTGGAGTTTTCTCAGATGTTACTCAATGGAGGCCAAGCTTCTTCCTCCACAAACAATAGGAAACAACAGAGAAAATAGGTGGGTCCAACATCTAAAGTAAATCAAAATAACAATAAAAATAAATTACAACTGGACCACATCTTTCGTGGGATGAGGCACAGTCTACTCTTACTGTCATACTTTCCCATCCCTCCTATCTGAGACTGGGCATTAAAAGAGCTTCGGGGCAGATTTGTTTTGGATTTCCTTGGGTTTGTGCTTTGTTTGGATATGCAAGCTCATGCTGTGTGTTCCCCCTGACTGGAAGCGCTGCTCCTCTCCTGCTCACTGACTCCGGCGAAGTAATCACACACATTCAGGATCAGCTCTAGTTAGCAGGAGTCTCACTCCCCTCCTCTCACAACTGAGTGCTGTGGGAAAATTTCAGACCAACTGGCACTGGTCTCCCTAATCTGAATGCATTTAATTTTCCACAGAGCTGTGAGAGAGTCTTAGCACGTGACGCTTGGACAGGCACATACGTGCCAATCTGTTAGAGGTTACGCTGACACTTTCATGGTTGTCCATGAGAAACACCTGATTTGTAGCAATCACACAAAAAGGATTTCAGCACTTCTTTTCAGAGAATTTTTCTTTTTTTGCCTGAGTCTCTTTCTTTCCCTCTCTCTCTCTCTCTTTCTCTCTCTCTCTGTTCTTACTAGATCTTTCTATTCAGTCCCATCCTCCGTCTCCAGATGGCCTGTTGCTTTGGTGAGGGTGGCATGCTGAGGACTGACAGAATATGAATATTTCAGTGCAGCCTTGCAGGCCTGTCGGTTGGCATTGACACCCTGATGTCTTTTTTTTTCCTTCTGTGAAATGTAATACCCAGCGATGATAATCCATTTCTTTCGCAACAGCCCTGCTGTAGGTTTCTCACAGGGGAAAGGCCTTGGCTGGGTCAAAGGTCATTTCACACAGACAGCTTATGTTTTGTTGGATTGGAATTCCTTGACAACAGCTGTGTTTATGTACAGATTAGATCGATACAAGAAAGTAAAGAAAAACTGATGCTTGCTAATGACACCATGTCTTCACCTCATCCTTTCATCTTACCCCTATACTGGTATCTCAACCAGAACACTAGTGTCTAAACAAATGCACTCCCTCTGTTAACCCCATCTCTGCTGCGAGAATCCTCCATCCCAGCAGACAAATCGGGTCAGGACAGGTTGTTTTAGATTGAATAACATGTCATGTCAATTTATTTATATAGCACATTTAAAAAACAACAGTTGACCAAAGTGCTGTAAAAGATAGATGTATAAAATAAAATAAAATAATAGTAATAACAATACAAAGTAGATCCTAAATTACAATAATAGTAATAAATGATGCAGTTGTCACAAACAACAAAAAACAAATCAACAAACAGAAAACAGGATCAAGAACAAAAATAAATTAAATACAAGGTAATCTAACATCTAAAATACTGTATGTGTGGTGGTGGTGGTGGGGGGGGGGTTAAACTGAGTTAAAAGCTACAGTATAGAGGCACCTGCCAGCTTAGACACATTATCAGTTAGCATCTTGTGGAGCCACTTAGTGATGACAAAAGCTCATTATGAGAGTGATTTGAAAGGAGTACAGTATGCGTCTAAAAATTGCCCATGTGCCATTTTTCTAATTTTGCTGTAAATACATTATTTAATCTATAATATAGTCATCTCCAAAGTATCACACTGTAAAACAACATGACTTTGTAGGCCCAATTCATCTGTCAAGGTGAAGGCCCATCCACACTGCCAAGGCTAACTGCAAAGATAATGGCAAAAGCTACTGTTTCACTAATAAGAATGCCAGCATCCAGACCATGGTATTACAATAACAATATGAAGAACAATATCATTGGGGATGACTTTCAAAGCATTTTTACAATTAGAACGATTCAATTTTAGTCAACTGGAAGAAACTTTCCTTATCATTGGTTTGTGTGGACATTCACATTGTTATAGTAAAGTGTTCATTATACTCGACGCATTGGTCACTGCGCACTTCGGTTGTGATGTCACGGGAGCGGCATAACTATTTATACTCACGCATGGTGGTCGTGACACTAGCTCAATTTTCAATTTAATTTCACTCATAGAGCGCCAAAACATTACACATGTCTCATGGCGCTGTACAGAGTGTTAAAACATTCAGAGAGAGCCTATGAGTAACAGGGGCGAGGAAAAACTCCCTAGAATTGGAGATGCATATAGGAAGAAACCTTGAGCAGATCCAGGACTCAAGGGCCTGACCCATCTGCCTAGGGTCAGTTACAGGGCAGTAAAGACGATATACATGATAAGTGAGAGATTAGTTAGGTGCAGAGAATAGAACATGGTGTTTAAAGCCACCTGAGGTATATGTTACAGAGGTAGGATGGTTACATATCCAGTATGGTAATGCATACATAGTCCAGTGTAGGGAATTAATTGTCCATAGAGATTAGGAGTGGTCGTAGGGCAAGTAGTGGGTCAGGCTGCGTGGGCCAGGAGTTTGGGTAAGGGGACAGCAACAGGCGATGGTAGGGTAGTCATAGGGAGGGGACTTCAGGTGGGATGAGGGCCAAACACAAGGATGGCTGATGACTGAGGTAAGGGGGAAGAAAGAGATGTATAGTGGGTTAGTATTGTTATAAGTCATGATGGGCAAGAGAGGGAGAGTTGAGAGAGAGAGGGGGAGAAGAGGGAGTTGAACGGCAAGACAGAGAGAAGAGGTAGAAGGAAGAGTTGAGAGAGGGAGGGGGAGAAAAGAGGTGTTGTACGGCGTGACACATGAAAAGTCCATGACAGCGCTATACTATAGCAACATAACTAAGGCATGGTGAGGGGTAGTCACTAGTTATAGTATTCTCCTGAACAGATGTATCGCTGCTGTGGAATGGCTATCGCTACCTACTTTACACAGTAGAAGAAGAAAATAAAACAATATCAGTACCAGCCCTCAGTAGCATTGCCGTCAATGGCAGCAACGGCTAAACTAGCCTCTGTTATGATACTTCAGACTTCAGTTGCTGCTATTTACAAACTAAGGGACATTACCATCTCTCGCATCGTTTCCAAGGTGTGTGCAGCTATCTGGCTGGCGCTGAGAGATGAGTTTGTGTTCCTAAAATGGAAAGAGTTTTTTTTTAGGTCAATAGAGCTATACTGGTTGAAAATAAATCTATTCATTACCTTTTGCTGAATTATTGCCATGTCCCTAGCTCCTAGTTCTACTCTTCAACTCTCGCTGGTGTTAACTTCTCTAGCAAACTATTAAAAATTCATGACTGTAATAACAAGCCAGTTTTCAGAACTGCTCTCGCTGGTGGCTTAGCCAAGTTAATTTCCCTCTCATCTCAACCAGACTATTCAAACTCCATGACTACAGTCATTATTTAAATGACTCACAGTTTATTATGACCGCCGCGCAGCGAAGCTAAAACCGGGACGATTGAAGAGGACGAATGAAACATTCTAGTTTTGTTCGAGTACAACAACGACAGACAGACATCATTTGGACAAAACATAGAACATATTTACCTCCGTTGCTCAGGCAAATACTTTCCTGTTACGTCCTTTTATCACAGAGTTACAGGCGAAAATAAATTTGATGGTCAAAAGTAAACTTCATTAGAGGTATATTTATTTATTTTATTATTAAAGAGTGTTTTTCATCTAAAGGTTCGACTTCATGCTTATTCAGTAGCCTAGACTATTAAGTGCTCTCCCTAACCCCAGACTTTCACATTGCATGCTTGTTTGTAATGGATGCTAAACAGCTAGCCATTGCTGAATGTCTATGGAGGGACAAATGAAGCTGTCGTCCCGACCAGGCAACCCCATGTATTCTAAGTAAATGCAGACATATCTGTGTTTATACTATATTTTATGCAGGTGAGACATGGAAAAACAGTTTTAGGAAATAAGTTTTGTCATGTTAACATATGGAGACTAATGGCCTGTGGGTCATGAAGGGCACTTATTTGGATGTGCGGTGGCCTTACCCACGTAAACACAGAGTGAAATAACATTTTGTCGACACGTCGACATAACATTTCAACTTTATTCTCGAAATTTCGAGTTTTAATGTAAAGTCGACACGTCGACTTTAATCTCATCATGGCAAAAATATTTTTTTCTTCATGTGTGGCCCTAATACTCCGTCACATGATATACTTCAAATAAGTTAAAAATAAAAACATAAAAATGTCAAAATATGCATTAAACAAACTCCAAAGTCATCATTCACTGTAATAGTCCACACTTTGATCTTAAAATTGCACCATTAAATAAACAAAAAAAGAAAGTAAAAGTATATTTTCTTGGCATTTTAAAATTCATATTCATTGTGTCATATTAAAAGTACAATGCATTAGTATTGAAATACGCTTTTGTCCCGAAAATGTACTTAATTTCAAGACAGTCAGTGTATAAAACTAAAGAGAAATCATACAAAAAATGATGTCTGTGATCATTAAACTGGCCTGAAGACTAGTGGTGCTGTGTGTGTGTGTGTGTGTGTGTGTGTGTGTGTGTGTGTTTGTATTGAGTTGAGTTTTTCAGTTAGCCTATTGGCTGGTTTGATGCTCATTGAGATTAATGCAAATCAAACCAGCCAATAGGCTAACTGAAATACACACCATGCCAATCTCTAGGTATGATGAAGGGTACAGTATGTGATGATGTGGGGGTATTTGAATTCCAAAGGCCAAGGGAACTTTATCAGGATGCATAGTATCCTGGATCCATTAAATAACTGGCCTTTAAATATAAAAATCTGCCTGCCTTTATGGGAATTCAACATAGGTTTAACATAGGGGTATGAATACTTAGTACGGTGTCTTGTGTAATCCCGCTGGATTTCTTGTGAAAATTGATTTTTTTTGTGCATATTTTCACGATCGAAGTGCTCACTAGCCTACACAACAACCATGGCCATCAGGGGGTGGACAGGACCACAGATCTGATATGCCAGAGGTGCTACTGGCCCCAGATGTGGTGCAAAAGTGGTGTTCTGAGTGTGAGCACTGTGTGGTTGCAACCCAAGCCAGAACCTTCTTGGGAAATTTGTTAGCCACTAAGCCTAGGAGATAATCGCCATTGAGTTTACTCTCTTGGATTGGGCTAGCACAGGACAAGAGAATGTTCTGGTAGTCACAGATGTTTTCTCAAAGTTTACCCAGGCCTTTCCCACCCCTGATCAGAGAGCTTCCACTGTAGCTAAGATTCTAACTGAGAGATGGTTCTATGTGTATGGCGTGCCAAGGAGAATCCACTCCGATCAGGGGTGCAGCTTTTTTTGTATGATTTCTCTTTAGTTTAATACCACCGTGTACCAGTCCACACAGCACTCCCCATACGAGTACCTGACTTCTGTCTATGCTAGTGCTAGGAGACACTTAGAAGAGGCTGTGGCATATCGTAGGCGTGGTGGTCCTGACACCATACCCATATTACTACTTGGTACTCTAGTCTTTTGCAAGAACCATTTTCATAGTCGCCACAAAATCCAGGATACATGGGCGTCCACCAAATATAAAATTGTGGAGTGTCTGTATGGATTTGGCACACACTACAAGATCAGGCCATATGGGGAAGAGGGCTCCCTTAAGACCATGCATCGCTCCAAGCTTAAACCTGTTCCCACTGGTCAAGATTCATCCAGCCCACCAGCACTGGCTGCTCCACAGCCTCATGGGGGTATCGGGAGGGAGCCAAGCCTCAGTAACGCTGCAGTTGGAGACCCGTTGAGGGTAGCCATAGTCCACACCAGGACTAGTGACCAAGATGGTGTCAACTCTAGCCATGATCAGCTGTCCCAGGCTCATTTGAAGGGCATACCCTCAGGTAACCCTGAAGTTGGAGACCAGCTGAGGGTAGCCGTAGCCATAGCTCACATCAGGACTAGCACTGAGCCTCCCAAGGGGGGCCAAGATGGTGTTTAGCCTTGACCAACTTTCCCAGGCTCATTTGGAGGGCGTACCAGATGTCCAACCCCCCACAAACAGCGCCAGCCACCCGGCAGTGGCACCATTTAGCACAGACACTTTGGAAGAACCAGAGCAGGCGCCAAACATAGCAGCAGGTGAAGATTTTCCAGTCGTGCACCCCCTGGAGGAGTTGGGTCTGGACCCTGATCCGGTTCTATCCCTCCGACGTTCCACTCATAATACTGCCGGACAGCATTCAAACCCCTTCCACCTCCCATAGTCTGTTTCACATGAGTTCTCTGCCAGTGTTCCCCTTTAGGCCTTGGGAGTTAATAGGTATGCTACTGGGACGGTGAACTTTCAAGCCAGGGGTGTATGTGAAAAGGCTGACCTGCAGTGCTGACGCACACGCCCACCCGTGGGTGGTGATCATAGCTTACGTAGCTTCCTCTCTGGGAGAACAATGCTGGTCATTTAAATTGTTTGGCGCATGGGTGCTTGTGGTTGTTGTCGCGGAGGAACACAACTTTATTCTAAGACTGGTGACTGTAGAGTGTGCTGTTGCCATTTTGCTGGCGTTTTGGCAGGCTTCCAAAATTCGAGGTGCGTTGTTGCTGTTACCCCATTGCTTCTCTCGCACGCCTGGTCTGTGGATCAACAATTAAAGATAAGTGGTACTGCTAGATTAACAGCCATTTCACAAGCCAAAGTCGCGGAGACACTGCTATCATAATTCACCTGTCAACACAAAAACCTACATGCTCTATGAGTGCTAATTTCGACCTCTAGTAGCAGGCGTAGCAGGGTTAATAGTATTTCCCTAAATTGTGCTTTCTTTGTATGGTTTTGTAAGGGTCAAGATTGTGGCATGGGGCTAAGGTCAGTTAAACTTCTCTTGCAACTGTCGTGGCAGAAGAGGAGCTATAGGGTACGTCACTGACTCGCTCCATACTTGTTTTTCTTATTTTCTTTCCAATAACCAGAGAGAGTGTCGGCAATAAAATCTGTAAGACCCAGGCTGGTTCGGAGGACTGTCATTATTACTGTACACTGCAGAGAGAGGGAGGGAAGAGACCACCTCTGTTACAACTATGTAGAGAAGTTGATGATGTGAAGCTTAAGTAAGACATAAAAATGCATGTAAATGTTGATTATAACATGGAACACATTAGCAAAACTAGTGTGCTGAAAACCAATTACATTGTTTCTGAAAGTGTGTCTTTTTCAATCATTAACTGCAATCTGGTTTACACCTGCTTTTAAACGGCAGAGAATTTTTTTACTGCAAAAAAGATGTGTGCTGTCAGCTGCAAATTTCATATACAGAAAGGAACAAGTCTCTCTCTCTCTCTCTCTCTCTCTCTCTTTCCGTGTGTGTGTTTGTGTGTGCATGTTGCAGTTGTTCTTTCTGCACCCCCACTGGCTTTGCCTTTGAGTGGTGGTACATGGGTGTAATACATAGATTATCTACATCATTGAGGAAATACGAAAGCCACATCATAGTAGTGGCTACTTTCTTTCTCTCTGGAGTCTCTGACCATGCTATGCCTTTGTTTTGTGAGTTGGCATTGCTTTTTTGTGGGTCCCCATTCCCACAGTTATTCCTGATATCATTTTTTTTTTATTGTTATAATGGCAAAATCCTCTGTTGTCTGTCTGCACTTTGTTGCAGCCGGGGTTATAACTGCACAGGTTGCTATGTATTTTATTGCATAGGAACCTCTGATATTATGTTATAGAGACATAATGAGGAGTGGTCATGGGCTGTAGTAAAGACCAGTGAGTATATCTCAAGTTTAGTTCTCAGTGCTGCACTCCGCTATAAAGCACAGGTGGCTGGACAGCTAAGTTTGCAGCTGTGGTCTGATGAGAATGTTGTGTCCAGAAGCTAAGGGGGAAAACTTGACAGTTACTCTTCCCCCGCATGTCAAAGCACATTTAGATAGAGGTCTGCGGAACCGCTCTGCAAGGGAAGGAAGCCATGTGATGGACACATATGGTGACAACATGTCAGGAAGTGTACACCCGGATCCTTGAGAAAAAAGTTACCCCCAGATCAAACCACAGCCATATATCTGAGCACTCCATAAAAGGAAACCTTAGAGTCCAAATCCATTTCGACATAAATTGATCATATTTGTCCCTAGCCAATTTGTCAGTGCAAAAGAACCGTTCCCACAGCCTATGGTTTGACAAAGGACCAGCCCACACCTATAAGCATTTGTGTTTGTGTTTTAAAGTTGCACTTGACCAAAGTCTACTCTTATTTCAACTTCCTCACAATGATGCCACCTGCAGATGGCAAACAAATATATCCAGTATATTAACTCACTCATTTGCTTAACATTCATGTAAACTTGTAGTTTACAATCTCCTGTAGCTGTAGTTAATGTTATTGCTAATTTTAGTTTAAATAAAAAGGTTGACCATAAGCTGGATATCATCTCCAGATTGGTACAAATGTGTGTAGTAAGATCCCAAGCAACCATGCAAACAATCGATGGAGCAAGTTTGTGGTATTTGTTTCTCCATGACTCAATGGGAATTAATAAAAGTAGCAAGTTATCCTCATTGGGAGAAAAAAGTCTTCATGGAAAAGCTGCATACATCCGTATGGGTTTTCCCTTGGTGCCTCCTGAGGACTGTATGAGCAATTTCTCCACGTTTACACAGAGGAGCCTTTACTAAGAAAATCACACCATTCATGGATATCTGTTGATTCATTTCGCCGAAGTGAATCACTTGAGATTGTACAATGACATGCTGATAAATAGGCAGATGAAATGTCTTTTCTTTGGTTAGTGTAGATGCAGCAAGTGCGGCCAGACGCACTCTCAGCCGTGCAGATTCAAGGAGGAGATGGAATGACATAGTGAGAGAGAGCCGTAGTCCGCATCTGTCACATGGCCCTCCATGGGCCTGCTGTTTGAAGTGCTCCAGAGGCTCCAGCGAGGAAAGCCATGGCTCAGACTTCCAAGGAGCTCATTCTGTTTTCTTGGCAGGACCTCAGAGACAGACTCCTACCAGATGAGAGGGGAATCTTGAGTTTTGTGTCACACGGTACTCTCATTGGGAAATCCTATGCTCCGGCCGTGCCATTGCGCGCACAATGGATGAAGGTTCTTCACACCCCTGTTTACATTTGGCCAGGGTCAACAAGACCGGTGGAACATTTAGCACTGTGCACTTGGTGTACACTCGGGCAGTGCAGCAGCATTAGCAGCATTTATGATCTTGTCTACAGTATCTTCTCACTAGATTTATTGAATTATCTCTGCCTTCTCAGTCCATAAGTCCACTTGTCCTTACTATTCTGGCTATGAACTGCTATTGCCCTATGGAAGTTTGTTATGGTTATGGTTCTTGGCAGCTGCTTTTATCCAAAGCAATGTACAATAACACATTAAACATGAACTGTATATGGCATACATATTACTAATAGTAAGAGACTGAGTAGTTTTTAGCTTGAGCCGTTTTAGCAGTGGTCAATGAAGATGTTGATCTGTTGGGGAATAGCTGGATTTGCGGGGTATACCAGGAGTTCAGTTTTGGAGAGATTGATCTAAATATATTAATCTTTTATCCAGGCTGAAATATCACTGAGGTTTGTAATTCAGTTTGTGAATTATACGCCACCATGCAATGGACTAGAGGACATGCAAGGCTGAACTATGTTGCAAACCAGGAGTTAACTTGCAATGACAGATACCATGCCAAATAAGCTAAACTATTTTTACACTATACTATGGCTGTGGGGACATAAACACTACTTGTAAACATTTTCTGGTGGGATACAAAATTGATGATAGGTTGCTGTATTTGTTTTTGCTCAAGTCATCTGTATCATTCACAAATATAGGCTGCTTATTGCCTTTTCCCACACATGTGGGTGGTGCAAATTTCTATTAATATGTTTAAAGCATAAAGAAAATAGTGTAACTATGAATAGAATGCATTTATGTGTAAAAAGTTGGATGTTGTCACGATCCTACTGTATACCCCTTCATTCTGGACTCATCAATTTTTACTTTCTAAATTCTAATTGGTACAGGACTATGAGGAGTGATTCACTGAATTGGACAAAAGGTGTATTGCACGTGTTGCGCACTGTGGACCCTGATTAGAATGGTGAGCAAAGAGCTGTCTGTCAACAAGCAAGCTTTTCATGCATAAACAAGCTCAATAGCCTTGTTAACATGGACACTTCTATTCCAATTAGAAACGGAGTAATGGCTCAATCGGATTACAAATTGTCATGTAAACACCTCAAATGGAATGAACATTTCTGATCTGATCAGAATTGTAATTGGAATGAAAGAGGTGGTGTAGTCTGCTCCTATTTCGAATAAACATCCATACGGTCATTTGGATTGACTCCCTTATTTTCCCAAAGAAAAGTAGGCAACAATGGTTATTCCAATCAAAGATTCTAAAGTGCTTGAGAGCACCTGATAGGAGTAGAACATACCCCATTTAAATAGACGGCAATAGTTTAATCGGAATGACAAAAAACTGCGCCTCTAAACGTGGCTAATGTTGCTTATTCAGCTGATTCATCAATGTTTGTACTTAAGGTTTTTCATATCGTGTTAAATTAGCTAATTGATTTAGCCTAGTTGTTGAATTAGCTTTTTGTCCATCATTGGTTTAAAACGTGTACTGAACATTGGACAGACTAGTGAAGGAATGGTAAATATTTTGAGAAACCACAATTAATCTGACTCTATAAAATTAAGAAATTCACCTTGAATAATTGCTAAGTAGTTTATCTACTATAAAAGAGTAACCCATAACCAATAAAATATAAAGGTAAATGTGACCAATATCACTTAAATTGAATGTAAACTAAAAAACTTAGATAGGTGAATAAAGTAACAAAAGAACTAAGTGATCTTAACCAAACAACAAACGTACAAGTTAGAATGTTAAATACACCAGATAAAACAAAAAATAAAGTAAAGGAAACACCAAACCCAAGTAAGAAGAGAGAAAGAGAGAGAGAGAGGCCTCCGGCAGTGGACCAGAAGAAATCAAGAGCCAAAGAAAAGAGAAAATGAGAAGAATCTGTGTTCTCCCTTTATATCTAAAAACAACTAAACATAATTAACATATAGATGGCACTCATCTGGAAACCCTTGAATCACCAGGGCATCTCTGTTATCTGAGAGCAGGGGTGTGGGCACATCTCGTCAGAGAATGCATCAAATATCCCAGGTTACAGAAGCATCATGTGCATTAACTTTACTGTTCTTACAGTAACTGACAATACTGTATTTCTCGCATGGAGACTTTAAAAAGGATATCAAACACAAACAGATTATAATTTCTCCTTTGACAAATATGGTTAGAGTTCAGGTATTTTGCTGTGGTCCAGGACAGGCCTGGGACTGAGTTAAGCCCTCAGCAGAGTGACAAAAACCGAGACCAAATGGCAGCTGAAAACCAGAGAGTTTCTAGTTCACTGTATGTATAAACGGGGGTGCTGTTGATTACAAAGGCTTTTGTCAACATGAGACCTTTCCACTGGTTTAGGTATCCAAATTGCTGGCCTTACAATATTAAGTGAATATTAATATTTCGGAACATGAAGATAGAAATCAGTCTCCAAAAAAACTAAATGGGAGAATTCCATACCACCCAGATCAGATCTGAACTGTGTCTGGCTTATGTCGTCCTCTTTTGACAACGCTCAGGTTTCGTCAATGTTCCAAGATAAATATAGGGTTTTCGGACAAACTAGGGGGAGTACCATTGTCTATGGATAGTGATCACAAACCCTTACAGGCATTCAGAACAGATCCCTGGAACCCAGTTCGGTGAGGAAATAGAAGCTGAATCCCCATACTGTATTTTGTTTCCTCTGAACTCTTTCTGTTCTCAACATGCAGCTCACCAATGTGTCAGAGGTAATGATGTGTGGTGACTGTTTTACAGCCTAACTGCTCCATAAACCTACATATATGACATACTGTTAAAGACTAAATCAAGATTAAAGCAATGTAAATGTAATGTGAAAAGAATAATATTATATTTTGATAAAAAAAATGGTGTGTTCATAGCAATGGGAGTATTCAATGATCAGGCATAAAAAGCCATAAAGAGTAGGGCTGCTAAGGCATGCTATATATCTTCCATAAGATCGAGTTAGGCCCGAAAGGAAATTTCATTTATCTGTTCATTTTGGCCACTAAAGGCACTGGTTTGAAGAGGTGCACTCTATTAGGCGAGGATCACATCAGTCAGCGGCAAACGTAACGCAACGCTCAGACCATAATAAGTTTTATCTCGTTCCTAAGCAACACAAACGGTTTGTCGATTGAATGCGATCCTCTCTCTGTTGATTCAGTTTAAAAGAATCTTATGGAAGATATATAGCATGCCTCAGCAGCCCTACTCTTTATGGCTTTTTATGCCTGGTCATTGAATACTCCCATTGCTATAAACACACCATTTTCATTTTTCCAAAATATAAAGTTAGTCTTTTGACAAAATTTTGAAATTCTTACAAATTGCTAGCACATCCACTCCATTTCTGTCTGAAGGGTTGTTTAGCCTTTCAAACCTAATACTTTGAAAACATTTAGCACTCCCTAGAACTTTGAAAAATTATGAAAAAAGTGACCAAAACATTCTGTATTTACCATAGCATTTTTCCATCAATAAATGACACATCCATCCACAGTGTGTGTTCATGAAAAGCTCAGCTGCATGTCTCAGTGTGGATCTTTCCAGAAGTGAGAGTTGGGGGAAAATATGATTAGACAAAGCTTAAATGCAAACTGTGTGAGTGACTTATTATGTATGTATGTCTCTGTTTATGCTCTGCCTACATAAACAATTACAGAGTGTTTGTTTAAAAGCCATACAGGATGGCAAATATACTGTCTCATACTTTCCCACCCCTCCATGTTGTTGCTGTGTGCCAGACCTCACACTTAGTGATCCTATATCCATTGCATTGAGTTAACCACCCATAATTGTTGTTTACCACATGGTGAATTCTAGAGATTTACGTTTAATATTTGTTTGAAGAGCCTGGGTCCCTTTTTTCATTTCCTGTTCTTCTTCACAAACAGTGTCACATGGTAGAATCTGTGCAAAATCTAAGCAAAGTTTCCTTTAGATGGGGACCGTTAAGATGGCAGGGAGAGAAGCAGTCACACCTTCATCTTTGGAAACATACTCTGAACAGAGGAAATGGCTAAACCTACTTTTTCACAATTTCAGGATAAGTGCTGGGGATTTGGCCAGACAGTACATAAGTCTGTGATTATACAAAAAGGAAGGAGTGAAACAGAATAAAGCAGGTTATGTGGAATGTAAAATATACAGTGCGTGGGAGATGCCCTGGCAGAAAACCTGAGCCACTTAAACAAGGGAGTGAGTGCTTGAATTTTGGATTCAGGCCCGCTGCTTGGCATGTACTATACTATACCTCCAGTGCAAACCTGGTTTCTGGTACAGTATATTTCATTGAAGGAAATATATTGATTTCTGTGATAAAACAACATTAGAAAAATAGCCCCTGCCCTGATTTTCCTGATCTAAAGAAAGTATTAATAGTTGTTTGGCTACACAGCATAAATTCACATTTCTATAATATTATTTAGTTCCATACATTTTAGAAATGTACAACTTATTACTGGACAAAGCATTCTCTATATTGCAATCCTGTTTATCACTTGAGTTTTCATTATGTCAGGATCAGGATGTTGAATGTATCTGTTAGCCTGGTTGAGCAGTAATGATTCGTGAAAGTTTTTATGTACAGTATGCTCACTTTTTGTATTGTATTTTTTATTGTTTTTAATGGAAAACTCCATCTGTTTCATATTTATAGTCCCATACAGCATGTGCAGGCCAAGCTCTGTACCTGCAGGTCTTGCTTACTGCTACCCCAGAGGAAAAGACAGTCCATAAGATCAAAATGGCTCTCCTTTAGCTAGAGTGGTATCTGAGGAAAAAAATAAAACCCTTGCCAGAAGATGGCTTCTCTTGTCAGAAAGACAAAGGAGGTAGATTATGTGTCTGGGCCTGATTGCTTCCTAATTTTCTCTAATGCAGTGCTCTGTGGGCCTGAAAAATATATCAAGCATTGAGTTAAATCTAACTGTCCAACTGTCATTAGTCATTTGCCATGTTGACTCATTGAAAGGGCAAGCTTTCAAGGCCTCCCTTTTTACAGGAGGTCTCTCAAATGACAGAGCTTTTTCCTGACAACTCTGTGGAGGTCCACTTTGAAAAGGATATAGTTACTGTGGGTGATCTAAGTATAGTTAAGATCTGACTAACCGTTATGTTCATCGTTGGAGGGGATTCACAGCCAATGAAATCTGATGATAATTTAGAGCATGACTTCAGCAGAAGGGACAGCAAAGTGTTTTGAAGGCCTACGCCATGACATCTAGGCCACATCCAGCAGCTCAGCAGAGGTCAGAGAGAAGCTGGCCCACAACTTCTCCAGATGTGTCAGAGCGAGAGAACATTTGGTCTTTTTTACAGTCTAAGAACTTTCCCCCACGCACTCTCTGTATCCCAGGAAGAACTTCATTTTTTGTCCAAGTGTGGACCATTTGTCATTCATATAGTGCTACATTTGCTCAATCCAAAACAAAAAAATGCTTTGGAATACAGAATTAGTTGATTTATTATAAATTATCAGAAATGGCCAAGACAAACTGTGTATGCACACTGTGTGTCTGGGTAGCAAATGAGCAATGTGTGAAATGAAGATATTATGTAACTTAGTAAACACCTCTGAGAATGTGCAAACAGCTGTAGAATGTAGTACAAACACCAACTGTTACAGTTTATTTTGCTGCCATAACTGGTTTCTGTATTTTCTGTGGTTATGTGATAAAAAATGTTTCTCTAATCTTAGATGATCTTTCAATCCCCTCTTGAGACACAGTGAAGTGCTGTTACCTTTTCCCCACTGTGTAGAACACATTTGCTCATAAAGCCCACACAGACTGTGTGAGAGTGGAATAGAAGGAGAAAGGGAAGAAGCCCGAGAGAAAGAGAGACTCCTCCCTGAACTGATCCTGGCATGTTTCTAACGTCTAGATTCCACCTCTAGTGACTCAATTAATGATACTATAAAAATGATAGATCATAACCATATAAAAGGATCACCTCTCAGTGTGGCCCAGCCCAGGCCTTGTTATGCTTGGAAACATATTTTGTTCCCTACATGTTTACTAGACACATCGAGACTACATTTAGCATGTTGCTTGAAAAATACCATTTATCAATAAGAGGTAGTTTAGTACCCGTCATAATGAATATCAACATATACATTATAAAGTAACTGCAGGTGATAAAAGGTTTTATGTTTTCTATAGCTTGGATTCTGAGATGCAAAGCATCCCTCCCCCTTCCAACTGAAGTTTTTTTCCACACAGAATTTGCATCCGTGCATAAGAGGGAACCAGTCTTGTTTGTGATCCTGGCTGCAAAAATCTTTTGAGACATTCAGATGTTAACAAATTACATTTTTTTGTTAAAAAACACTTTTGGTGCTGTACTCAACACTTGCTGGTTTGAATGAAAAAAAAAGTAGGAAACTGCTGTGGCACCCACATAGTGCCTGAGGCCAAATCCATGCCTGCCTTCTCACTTCCTCAGTCACGGCGGCATTCCAGCCAGGGAGAGGTGGCTGTTTTCCATTTCAAGCACCTGTTACCTTGGAGACTGGGTAACTAAGGAAACACACATTCACACAGTTCTTTGAAAGTCACCATTCATAGACAAAGATAGGATACACCTTGTATTGTGCTCAGTATGTACTCAAGGTTTATGTGATTTAGGCATGTGAGTTGCATGTTTGGTATGCAAATTCTTTTCCTGGAGATATTAGATTTATATTTTAGTATCATATCTCACATAAGAAATTTATCTCTGTGACATCAGGGGGAAGTCTGCCATTCAAAACATTCAAAAATGGTCCTCTTGCTATCCATTCAGTGTTTGCTCTAAAATAACATGTGGTGTTTACACCTGAATGGAAAACAAACATAGTGGATCAGACCAAGCAATAAACTATCCCAGCCCAAAGAAAAGCTGATACATCTTTTGAATGTTTGCCATATGAAGAAAGTGTTCTCTGTCTTTACCACCTGTCTCAACTTAAGGTAAAGCTCAGTAAAAAAAGACCTCTTTGTGAAGAAAAGAGGTGATTGCATGTGTGTCTTAAGTAGATGTTTTGAAAAGCAACACAATCAACCACTGGAGATTAATCTGTCTCCACCCTTCCATCACTTAACATTCCTTCCAATCGTTGCTTAATATTCCCATGAATACCACACTAAAACCCAGTCATTAGATGCAGATGAGTAGCATGTCTCTGATCTGAACACCGCATCCTGTTCCATGTCCTTGATTCCTTGCATATTTCCTTTATTTTTTTACGTAATGTGTTTGACAGGCGATTATAAGGGTGGCGCCTCTGTAAACAATCTGTCCCATTAACTATCTTGTTAATAGTATCCCTATTGTGATGCGTGATTTATTTTATGGCAGCTGTCTGTACTGGGCACTGAAGTTATTTTACTCAGGTGGTGTTGCACTGCGTCCAGAGTAAATTGAGCTTTAGTCAGAGAGTGAAGAGGATGATGTCATGTTTCATTTAGACGAAAGCTTTTAGTATTAGGTTCCATTGTGTCTTAAAATAAAAGACTTAATTATTAAAAACTCAAACAACTCAAAAGGCAACAAAGAAAAACTGCATAGGAGCATGAAAGTAGTCATGCCATGTTTGACTTTATAGTACCGTCGGAAGCTCTAGATTAGCACTAATGACCATGCAAGCAAGTAGTAGACAGATTACTACCTGCATCAGAGACCTAAGTCACATCCCATTGCTTCTGAAAGCCCCTTTCACATCCTCTTTTCCCAGACCCTCTCTTGGCTCACAGGCCTTCATTCATTACAGTGAGACTAAAGGAAGAATACCCTGAGAAAAAGGGAAGAACAAAAACAGTGTTTCCTGCTATCTCTGAGTGTATGCGACCACATCAAACGAGCGACGGGAGGGAGAAACTCTGAGGCGGCATGAGGCTGTTAGCTAAGAGCGCTGTGGCCGGGTGAGAGGAAGGGAGAGGAAGCGGAGAGAATGCTGTGAGTGGGCTGAGCGCAGACGCACCTCCGCAGGGGAATGAGGGAAGTGCCAGAGCTGGGCAGGGCAGGATGCTGGGGCTAGCAGGCTGGATGGAGAGTGAGCACTATGGAATGAAGCAGCTGGCTGCTCAGCCCTCTCCTGCACCCCCACCCCCATCCTGCTCCCGCTCTGTGGGCAAGAGACTGGTTCACATTAGCATGTCTGCACAGTGAGGTGAGGCCCCCACAAAACCACTCCCTATTTTTTTCTTCTTCTTAATTAGTCTGCACAGACAGTTGTTATCGTAGGAAAAACAGTCACGGCAACACTTTGAAAAGGCATGGGGGGAAAGTTGAACGGACTCCATTTGAAACATCACTGAATTGCAGCAGCGGTCCATGGCCAGCCCAATGCCCAGTGAGTCAGATCAATGCAGTGAGAACAAAGAGACTTGTGCAAATAGGAAAACTTGGTTAATGAGGGAGCTGTGAAGGAAAGGCCCCACTGTCAATCTCCAAGGCTTTGGCCCATACATAACACAATGTGTCACGGGCTGTTTACTAGAAGTCATGTCTGGATTTGTATGACATCAGGCACTGGTCATCATATTCTCCTCATTTACTGATAAAACAAACAGGATTGTTCTGGATGCAAAGGGGTGATAATGGTGAAAAATGCAGGCACCTAAAAACCTGTTCTCTGAACTAAAGGAATGCTGTGGTGGACAGTCAACCCACGCTGATAAGGGCACCATTCTTCTATTAGCAGGAAATGGCCTCAGCCAACTGCGTCATAGGAGTGTAACCTATCTCATATATTATGGAAGCGTCCCTGCCCATTCATGTAAAATGAATGCTCTTAGAATTGAAAGTAACACCAAATTCACACGTTTTTTCTCTCTGTGGTTTAGGACTGACTATCCCCAAGTCTGAGCAAGTGAAGTTGTTAGTGCTCCAAAGCCTGGTTTTATTTCTGTGGGATCCAAATACAGCCTGGAGGCTAAAGAGGTATTAGGGAACGAAACACCAATGCATCATAAAATCCACAAATGAACTCATTTGTTGTATTAATTTATCATGCAAATCTTTTTCAATGCCATACTGTATAAATATAGACCTATACAGTATGGCATTTATGCAGTATGGCACTGTATAAAAATAGACTTATCCATGTGCACCACTGGTTAATTAGTGTATTACAGTGATACATACTGTAAGGTATGAGGAAAATACCTCTCAGTACCTCTTATTTAACACCATCCAAGCTAAGGCTAATTATAAGTGTTATAAATGAACAATAATAACTCCAGTGCCGGGTTTAGTGATTAATAGTTATTAACAATAAATATGTTTTGATAACCTTAAATGAACACTAAATAGTATTGTACAGGGATTCAGACTCAAACTCAGACTAGGATTCAACAGTTTGAAAGTAAACTGAACATAAAATTACTTCAAAGCACACCACTGGGCCCTAATTTATTATATCGCGCCTAATCCACAGGGGCGGTGGTAGCGTATTGGTTAAAGAACTAGGCTAGCATGTAGTAGCCTGGGTTCAATTCCCGGCTTCCACCACTGTGACTTTGAGGCACTAAGGCAGTGGTTTTCAAAGTGGGGGCCGCGAGGGAGTGCCAGGGGGGCCTCGGCAAGTTGGAAGGAAAAATAAAAGCAACAAATACATTTTAAATATACCTATTACTATGAGGGTTGTTATACAATGCCATTAGAATAATTTGTCGCATATCTGAACATTATATTGTCCATGATAATGTATAGGAATAATAGTAGAGTGATAGCTCTTATATAGCAGAAAGCCCCAAATGCAATTTTTACACACTGTATGCTCCATCGCAAAGTGCTTGTAGCTAAAATAATTATTAGAATTAACTTAATGTATTTTTACATTTGCCGTAGTATTGTAGATGGGTTTAATAACACATCAAGGGGGTCCTTGGCCAGAACCTAGTGGTATTTGGGGGGCCTTGTCGTGGAAAAGTTTGGGAACCCCTGCGCTAAGGCACTTAACCCTAAGTTGTTCAAGGGACAATGGCCCTTGTAATATAATTGACATACAGTATGTAAGTCGCTTTGGATAGCAGCATCTGCTAAATGAATACATGTAAATGTAATTTCCAAATTAAATGCTTCGTTATTCCTTCACATAAATCAGAATCCTCGCTTTGATAGAATTCAACTTCATGAAGGAGTCTAGTGAGGACAGTATTCCATGAATGCAGGCCTGGCCCGGCCTTTGACCTGAGAGCGCGACTGGGCCAGACTGGGGCAGCGGTGGGACACCCTGAGAGAGCTCTGCAGCAACCTCACTGAGCCGGCTGGCAGGCAGGGTGCGGCACTCCTCAGAGTGATGCCTTAATTTCCAGGAGGACTGTAGCTTATTGTGGAAGCGTCGGGAGGCTCTGGCAAGGCCACACATGCTGCACACTGAGACGGCTGTAAACACAGGAGAGGGCTTTGGACCTGCTCGCAAGGTGACTGGCCAAACCACCCCGAACGCGTCTGGCCCTTTGGTGCGACGCCACCAGCCACCGACAGTGTCAACATCATTACTGTCAGCTGTAATAAAACCAGAGCTCATTTCACGAGCGAGTCCTCGGCACCCCACCGGAACCCTCTCCCTCTTCGAAGCGCCACGACGGCCCTCTCCCGCTCACCGTGGGAACGGGGAGCCGATGAATGGAACAAACAAAAGGTCAAGGCCAGTGTTGCTGTGACATCCTCAGTTTGTAAACATAGCCCAGATCCAAACAGAGTACTGTACCCTATAAACATCCTGTCCACTGCCAGTCTGGGGGAGGTGGTAGGACAGTAAACCCAGTGTTTCGTAACAAATGAGTCTGATAAGGCTTCAGTCATTGTCATCCCACTCCTTCCTTTAAGCCAAACCCTGTGTCATTAACTGAATGAGGTACTATAGGGAGTTTGATTTGGACAAAGTATTTTGCAAACATTGTGGTCACATAGTTTATTGAGGTTTTGAATGCTATTTAAATGAATCTGACTGATCACTACATGTTTACATTTAAGTGGATGTATTCAGTGTCCCCTGGAACATTAAAAAAGATGGATTTCCATTGATTATGGAATCAGATATCTGGTTGAAAATGTCAAAAAGAATTATGTTTACTTTTGTTACATTCTGTTTCTGAAAACCAGATGACAAGTAATCTGCTGAGTATGACTATGAATTGCACAGCACGAATTTCAAGGATGAGAGGAAAGGCATGTCTAGTACATTGGCTTTGGTTTCAAAGTCACTGTTTTCCCTCAGTCTGTATTCTAAGAGACATTGGCAGCATTCATCTACCTGTGTCTGGAGCTACTTGTGGGCCAGACATACTCCCGTGCCTCCAGCAAACACCTATACTGCTCCAAAATCTCCCCTCCTCAAGGAGACATACTCACTATATCAAACCTGGGCAATTTACCAGAAAGTGCATGTATATTATTTCCAGCCACAAGCTTAATGCATGCTCTCTGCAGTACCAACACCAGTGATTTAGGAAGTGTTTATGGGTCTATACTGTGATGTAGACTAAAGATAAAATTGGGCAGAAAACACTCTTAAACACTTAATTTGTAACCAGCAATAATTATCTGATTTAACTCTATCAACTGTAAAGGCAATAAGGTACAGAAAATTATATGAAATTAGTTGCAAATGTCAGTGGGAAGGAAAAAACTGTCTGAATTGACTGCTTTCTTATACAACTGCTCCCTAACTGGGACAAGTTATTCATGTTTACCATCAACTCAATGGAAGTCAACTGAAACAGAAAACGATTGAAACTAGATTTTTGTAATGTTTAGCAAAACTGTGAAACTTCATGTCTGTGGTTTTCAAGATGTACAGTTTGACAGCTGTTGTTTGCATGAAATTAGACCAATAATTTCAAGCGTGATTGTGTTGCCTGTAGCCTGCACACTATATCGGACAGGCATATTTTGGACGTCACATTATCTTATTAACGATCCTAAGCCCACCTGTTTTGGCACCCACTAATGTCAAACACTCTCAGATGTCACTGAAAACACAGTTCAGTTGGCATGTTCTTGTTAAAGCATTTTCTACCTAAAAAGAGTGATTAAGAGTAATTCATCTGATGTTTTCATTTTACAGTACCAGTAAGTGCTGTCTGAGTAAACGGTTTCCAATGGTGTTAACAATTGCGGTGGTTCAACACACACAAGAATAGATGGCATTAGTGCCAACGTGTCATCAGGACACGCTGCACCCAGTGAATTCACTTCCCCAGCAGCATGGAACCCCCTAGTGTGACCCTGGGACAGTGAGGTTTTCCATGGCTTGGATTGCAGTGTAAGGAGAGGTCAATTAGTGCTTCCAGGCGTGGGACGTGGCCTGAAAACATGGTGTAAACAGTCTTTAAGCAGATGGTGAGAGAATGGCTGTTTAGCGAGGGAGAGGTGACATGAGGACAGGTCATTTGAGTGCTCGGTGGCCAGAGGGGTTCAGACTGGAGAGTGGCCATCACGGCTGCGCTTATCGCCGTTTACCTCCCTGCTCTCGGAGTGTCTGACAGAGGCACTGGCAAGACCAGCCTCTCTCTTGGTCCATGCTGTGCTGCGCTACTTTCACTGTGAACCACCTGGGCTTTAGGGACGTGATTAATGAGAGCCATTCCAGCTGTCAGGCAGGCACCACACAGCAGCAGGGCACTGACATATTAAACAAGGGAGCCTGGCATCAGAGTGTCTGGCACCTGGCACAGGTAGGCAGTGCTTCACGTGTCCATGCAGCTTGTATTCTCCAAACCCACCTTGGGACTGTTGTGTCCATATGCCAGAGAGCAAGAGATGCTGTTTGATGCAGGTTTTATTAAATTACATTCATGCAGACTCAGATAAGAGAGTTGTGAGTTTTTATGCCTTGCTATAATCACTTGATTGGACTGTCAGGGTTGATTTCTGGTTTTATGTGACCTGGCAGCATAAACTTACCATTAAGACAAATTCCCAAATGTGACATCATCTTAAAAGAGCATTATTCCAGAGAGAGAGAGAAGATATTGCCAGACCTAAGGGGGGTGCTGCATTTTGAAAAGCAATTGTTTCTGCTTGCAGTGTGAAAATGTAATTTTAAAAGTATCGTGATTTTTACAACTGTTGACACAGTTCATTACCCAGTGCTCTCATTATAAATCTAGGTCATGCAGAACTGAAGAAAAAGGGAGGAGAATTGAGGAGGTGTCTCATAGTTTGAGTGTTAATGCTATGTCTGCTTCGTGCCAGATTAACCAACACCTTTCGTCTTTGCCTGTCTTTGATTTCCCCTCTCAGCCTGACCAGTAATGCACAATTGTGGATGGCTTCATTGTTTTAAAGTGCTGAACTAGAGATGACGACTTCTAATTAAATCATAAACTATTCAGGAACACCCACTTTATGTATTTCCAAATTGTTTATGGACAGTTAATGGGCAGTCACTACAATTGTCTTTGTGAACTGGAGGATTTAGAAAGTTTGGCTGTAGCTTGTAATTCTGAAGTAAGGCAAATCCAACTAGGCGTCCCTCAGCGATGGCAAAAAGACACAGTGATCTGTGACACAGTCACTGAAACAAAGGCAGTTTAATGAGTAAAAAAACATCTTAACATCAGGGCTGCCACTAAGCAGGGCTCACACTGTGCATCATTAATTAAAATCCATAATAGCATTGATTGGATAAAAATATTCTACTCTCTATTCTTCGGACTATCATACCATTCAAGTAATCTAGGCTATACACTATATATTTCACTGAATAATAACATGGGGTGTGGTTAATATTGTGGTGCCCTTCCTTACAAGAAACATCCAAGTTTAGGTAATGTTAGAAAGCTAAGGATATTAAATGTAATGTAATATTGTAAAAAAAAATAATATATTAAGTATAAAAGCTAATGCGAAGTCAGCATTTAAGTTGCAGTGTAGTTTATTACAAAGAAGTGAAGACACATAGCCCACCATCCATTTGCCAGCCTATGCATCAGTCTTCTACTTCAGATGCAACATCAGCAGTAGCAGTGTCATATATTTATTATGACCGCCGAGCAGCGAAGCGTATAGGTTTAGTCAGATTTTTATTTATATTTTTTTTTATTTTTTGCATGCCCAAATTTCCGTCAATGATTCCCGGGACACTGAAAGACCGGGATACACAAAACTTGGTGGGCATGTAACCCCACATGTATAGCATGGAACCATCGTTTTTCGTTTTGATCTGTAGCCCCCCCGCTGGACTGGACCCCCCGAAAGGAGGGTAGGGCAGACACAGTTTTCTGTGAATATCTCGAAAACCGTAGGGTTTAGGAGGACCATTTTTTTTTTGTATGTTGATCTCAAGGGGCCATGTCAACCCAGTCCATAACCACTCATTTCATGTATAGCGCCACCTAGTTAAACACAAAAAAGTAAAAATGAGGTGTTGTAATCGCAAGTATCTGTGACCTAACATAGTCAAAACTGCACGAAATTGGAAGTGTAGGATCATTATGACACCCTTTGAATGCACGCCAAGTTTCGTGGAATTCCGTTCATGGGGGGCCACACAATAAATTAATTTATGTTACTATACACCAACTGGCCTGTAGGTGGCCGAAGACAGTTTTCTGTGAATATCTCGAGAACCGTAGGGCCTAGGAGGTCCACCTTTTTTTTGTATGTTGGTCTTAAGGGGGCATGTCAACCCATCCCATTACCACTTATTTCATGTATAGCGCCACCTAGTTAAAAATTAAAAAGCAAAAAATTAGGTGTTTTCATCACAATATCTCTGGCTGACATGGTCAAAACTGCACGAAATTGAAAGTGTAGGATCATTATGACACCCTCCGAATGCATGCCAAGTTTTGTGAACTTTCTTTCATGGGGGGCCTTACAATAAAATAATTTACGTGTACATTTAGTGACCGTACACCAACAAGGATTCCCGGGACACTGAAAGACCGGGGTACACGAAACTTGGTGGGCATGTAACCCCACATGGATAGCATGGAACCGTCATTTTTCGTTTTGATCTGTAGCCCCCCCGCTGTACTGGACCCCCCGAAAGGAGGGTAGGGAAGACACAGTTTTCTGTGAATATCTTGAGAACCGTAGGGCCTAGGATGACCAATTTTTTCCGTATGTTTGCCTCCAGGGGTCATGTTAACCCATTCCATGTGCACACATGTGCATAAACAGATACACACGCACACACATACATTCACAGTAATCATACGTATGACACATACTCACACAGTAGACATATGTACGCATGCATGCACATGCACAAACACACATACGCAGGCAAACACACAAGCACGCACGCACGCACACACACACACACACACACACACACACACACACACACACACACACACACACACACATAAACATAAACGTGTACACGCACACATGCACACAATTCAAGAATTTCTCAGAATTATGAACAGGCAAGATGGGGGTGGGGTTGTATAAATTGAAATTTACCTGTGAAATCTATGAACTAATCATGTTTTGGTACTTGTTGTCTAGCAGATACCAGTGAGAATTGAGTGTGGCTAATGCAATTTAGTGAGACAGTTAGAATCATATAGGCCTTTCAGTGTGATTTATTTTTGTGGAAAAAATGTGCTGGACTGGGCGGCGGTCATATTTTGTACCGCTCTGCGGTACATCTAGTTTGTCTTTGTCTTTGTTTGCTTTTTTGTGTAATTGGTTTATATTGTTGTTAAAAAATGTGTTACAGTATGTTTAGGGTGGGGGGCATCATAAAGCACTTCAGCCTCGGGTACCTAAATGGCCAGCAGCGGCCCTGCTTATCTAGACCATTAAAACAATATCGCCCATTCTCATTCAGGATTACACATTTACAGTACATCTTAGACTTAGTGTCCCTGCCTTTGGCAGGCAAGCTGCTTTTTTTTTTTTTTGCTTTTTCCCCCTTAACATTGCCATCTGTTTAAAATTTAACAGACAACTTTATTATGTAATACAACTTTATGACAGAGTACGGTTTAATGAAAGGTTTTTTTTCACCATGTATATGTGTATCCATTGTCTTGGTCCATAAACTGCATAAAAATGGGTGTGCTCCTAATGTTACCACCAAGAAAATTAAATCAAAGAGCTTGAAGGAATGGGATTTGGGTTTTAACACTAATGAACTGCAGTTCTTGAGCGTGCACATGAAGGGGGTCTGTAACCAGAGCCACAATGGTCATTTTGCTGGAATGTTAAGCTTTTTTGAGTCACTCTGATGCCTTACTCTGATGTGTGTATGATTGCATCCACCATGCTTCTACTGTACATGAAATTAACAAGAGAGAAGTGACAGTCTGGGCAACAACTTAAAAGCATGGGCTAAGACCCTGGTCACTGGGCGGATTAGGCCCAGTGTGCCTAAGCCTGTGAGGGGTTTGAAGGAGTAAGTGGTTAACAAGCTTGATGTGCATGACTAACAACACTAAAGGCATGCACCTGCTTTTCATTTACTACTTTTTTCATCCTAACCTTGTCTGGCTAGTGTTTCCTCTCGACCTTAGACATTTGGCTCCTGAAGGAAAAAAATAAGAAGAGTGAGACAAAGAGGGAGGTCAGAACATCACAAAAAGTAGAGCTGGATTTATATGGTAACACATGAATATGCACAACCATACATGGTCTACGCACATGAACATGCACAGATGCTCATTTAAATGGTGTTTGTTATTTTCAGGGTTCACTAAAAGTCTTCTCACTTACTCTTTTTCACTGTTCATATAACGTGTTATTTAAAGTAACAGTATCTCTTTACATAAGTATCAAATTGTAGGTGCACACTGTTACAGACTATGAAAAGTATGCAATGTCCTTTTTACTTTTATCTAGTTTATCTGCAGTGGTCTTTTAGTGGTGGACTTTATCACATACCTACAAAAAAATCTGTCAGATTTGTTTTTCTTTTCTCCAGCAATATTTTTTGGTGGATTTGTGTATTCCAATAAAATCCATAAAATGTAATAGCACTTAAAGAGCCATTGTGGCTATAAATTACGTAGCTCTTTCAAAAAGAAAACAAAAACCAAACAGGGATCACTTCACAATGTTAAATATAAATCTAAAGCTATGTAATGCACTACTTCAGTACAGCAACCTTTTCGAAGCTTAAGCACAAATATTAGAACCCTAATCCGGTGTATTAGACAGGGTGGAGCAGATTGTCTGCGGGTAAATCATGCCAGCAGTTCAGTTAGAGAAGAATGTCAGACACCAATCATCAGATTTGTCACAAGCACCACTTAATAAAGTCATGGGCCTTTTTTGCCACACAGTCCTTGAGACAAAGTGGAAAACCTGTCTATCATCAGTCCTTGGTCGGAATTGTTCTAAAGGCTGAATTTCCATTCTAATGTTTTCTGGGCCCTATAACTGAGCGCACCTGGACAAAATTAACACTGAGGTAGTCAAAACACAAAGGAGCTGCAGTGGTTAAGTTTACTGAGGCACTGGCGAGATTTCCTAGCCACTTACAGCGAAGGGCCAAGATTATGGGAGAATTTCATATCTGATTCTAACCTCCACAGGCTTTGAAAGCAGAGTGCCGAGAAAGTTAAGAAGAAATAACAGCACCTCAGAATGTGAGATGCCTTTGCAGCCATCTGGACATGGATCAGACATATGGTTGACAGGCGATCCAGACACCAACATAGGCCATTGCTGCACGCTGCCATAAAGTGAAAACTTGACATCTATTCTCGAGGAATTGGGGGGTAGAGGGCTGCTGGCGGCAGGGTGGGAAAAAAAAAGAAAAGATCCTGAAAAGCTGTTCTGCCGAGCATGTGTTCTCCTCAACTCCCTCTAATGTAGTCAAGCCCTGAAGAAAGAAGCATAGGTGGTGGAGAGCACAGTTTTGATTTGTGGTGGATCTGGAGCAGGATGGTCCTGATGGTCTCCAAACCCCAGACTGTAGGATCAGCTTTAAAGAGAAATAGAGAGTGGAAGTGGGCAGAGCAGTGTGGGCCAGCGGCTTGGTTGGAGCTGTGAGTGGAGTGGCTTCCTTAGGAGACATGCAGGGGAATGGATTATGTGGCTTGTATTGCATTGCCTGAAGTGTCTCATGACTAGAAGTACTGAGACAAACAAACCCATTACATTGGATAAAATATACTGTACACTGTTATCTGTATTTGCTCATTTAAAAGACATTTTGGACATTTGTGTTGAGCTATGCTATGAGGTTAAGGCAGACATTGATTTTGCTGTAGACTTAGTGAATTTTCAATTTCAGCTAAGACTGGATATTAAACCAGGATGTGAATTTCACAAAAATTCCTGTGCTAACATGATGTAAAATATTCTAACTGGAAGTGTGAAGATTAACACAAATTCTCGGCCAACGCGCCTGTGTTTCGTCCAGTTTCTGTAGAAACCTCCCTTGAGCCGCTAGAAGCTCTGGGTGTTTTTGACCACACTGTACAACTCCCACTGATACACACTACAATCTACACTTGTCCATGCCCACTTGGCATGGCTCAAACTGGCCTGTGCACTCAAGGGAATCTGTTCATAAAACAAACCCACAGTGAAGGCAACTTGGCTGTGCACTGGCCTCTTTGTTCAGTTTGTGAGAAGGGGGAAAAAAAGAGAAAAAGAAAAAACACCTGGATTTTGTTTTCTCAGACTATATATAGACTCACCTCTAAATCTGAACCACCTGTGCCAGACCACTATGAGCCATCCCCAAACATCAGAGAGGTGGCAGCAGGTCTGGCAGTTGTTCATGTGGAATGCTGGCACTGAGTGCCCTGAGCTGTTTCAAGCCCGGAGAGAAGTAGGAAGAGAACTGTACGAGGTTGTGGCATTGGACAATGTATTGGAGAGAGAAAAGTACAAAAAGGCAAAAGAAAAAGTTCTTTCATTTGGTTTCAAACAGAAATGTTGTTAGCACTCTGCTAACAACAGCCGGCATTGGTTTGCAGACAATTTTGGTCAGACTGCATTAACAGTTATTTTCTCAGTGAACCACAAAAACACATCTGCTTCATAGTTCAAATGTGTAAAGAGCAAACTCTGGGTCGGTAGGAATATGAAAAACATGTTACCATCACTATATGATGCATTCAATGTTCAATGTATTATTAGTGTTATGAAGTTGCACAAGTAAAGAAAAAAGGTGCACACAGTCGGCCGGTTCAGTTTCTCTAATTAGGAGGCTATCGTCACAGTCATCCATCATCTTGTCTGGGGATTTCAACACCAACAACAGTTTTGCCACCTGGTGTCAGGGAGCTTTCCCTTCTCGTGTGTGTGCAGTGCAAGTCGCTCAACCATCTGAGAAGTACTGGTGTTGTGGGAACACCAAACAAGAGAGAGGACCGCGTGTCCGTTATTCATAATTGTAATTGCATGTGCAACTTGATCGTGTAGGTTATGTTTCTGTTTGGTCTTGTTTCTGTTTGACCTGAGTTCAAAAGCTGGCATGACATGGTCTCAGGTGTCCAGCATTGGGACTTTTGGTAAATGTTTGGCATGGTAGAGTAAGCAAATTGTGGATGTCTACCTGGAATACCATGGTCTTTAACCCTTAAAGGAGTACCGTCACACTGGTGTGACGGGAATGTTGAGAAATGAACATTCTAAAGAATATCTGGGTTCATTGAATTCAACATAGAATTTTAGAACCTTCAATTGTTGTGGAACTTAGAACGTTCAAAAACCTACACCTTTAAGGGTTAAATAGCCTGAGGCGTTACCCTTTTCCTCCCTGCCTGCTTGATGCTGACACAAACTTGCTGATGAATTACAACTTCACTGGAAATTATGAAGAAAAAGAGAAAATAGAGTAATTTTGTGTAATTGCGGTCAAGTTTTGAGCACTCGTGTCTTGAGAAGTGAAGTGTGTTGGCCGCAATATTTTTAGAAACACATTTTTTTTCAGTGCCATTGGCAGAACATGTAGCGCAATTTACCTCCTATGTTGTCCTTTCCCCTTAATACAAGAGTGCATACTTCTTTTTTGCTCATCTGGAGGGGGAGGACTACTAGCCTTCTCATTTCACTAATAGTCAGCAAACTGGCATGTTAAAATACTTATGAGGGAAAAAAACTGACAAACAAACGGACAGCTAAAGTGAATAATGTGTGAACCATACTGTACTACTGAACATGGTTAATTGATGAAAGACAGACATTTTGTAAATATTTTTTAATTGCAAAAAAGACGGATAGTCACACTTCCCATATGTGCACACAGTATATAGCTGTTTTGGTCTCAATTAAAAGTTCTAGTTAGATTACTGATGTATATAATTCTGTGCACTGATAACACTAAAACTAAAACATATTATCTATTTTTAGCACTCGTTTTGAAATGGGCTGTTGTCAGTGAAAGCAGTGTCTAATTGAAGTCTAAGCCTATCTTTGGGCACCAGGTAAACCGGTCTGTAAGGTGATGGGGCAATGTCAGCTCAAGGATGACAGGAACTGTCAGTTGAGAGATTAAGTGGGAATCGTCCTGGAGTAAGTCATGCTCATACAGTGTCTGCCTTCTGCTCCCTAGCAGACAGGTTTTGCCCACCCCTGCAATGGCTTGTTGCAGTCAGGCAGTGCAGTTTATCTGTCTGATCCCCACGCTCCCGTGCACAGACACACACACACACACACACACACACACACACACATAAACACACACACGCATGCACATACTTACCGTTATGTACATGTATGTAGTTTCGCACACAGTGTTTGAAGAAAACTATGCAAACATTCTCATAGATTCACTGAAACACTTATGCGTGCACACACTGACACGCACAGGGATGAAAAAAGGATTGCTTAATTGCTGAGTCTTTGACAGTTATAAACTGCTGCAATTTAAAGTCAAACCAGAATTTGTACAAGATACCGTTGCAGAGATTAATAGATAGACAGTTATAATGTTTATCAACACAAATGCTTTTTTACCTGTGATCTAGCCAACTGTGGCACATAACATGTCAGTAATGTGAGTCTTTGGTAATCACCCCTACATATAGTTCAACACTAGACAAAGCAAAAGTAGGATTATGTTGCCTAAAGCTCTCAGGTGGAGGGCATATGTATGTTGCTCATAGTTTTACAACAGGTCTGGAGGGAGCTGCCTCACTGTAGACATTGACATAGTGGTGCTGGCTTCCAGTGAGGATTAACTCAAATCACGCCAGCTCTTCAGATGGAGACCAGTGAGCAGGCGATTAGCCGTTCCACCTTTATAGGGGGATACTCAGCCAAAATGAGTTAATATCTTGGAAGCTGGAGAAGATTTTACCATCTGTCAGGCAAATCCGCCAGGACAGGCTGCACCCGAGTCCTCGCTGGCGGGCAGATGAGAGGGCGCTCCTGATGAGGACTAATTAGTGCAAATAAGCACCTTCTGAGCTTCTCAATCCTCTGACAAGTCAAGCGAGAAATTTAAGAGACAAAACTGGCAACTCGCAGTTTAAGACCAAATTCAGCTCTCTTGAATGTGCAGAGAGAGAGAAGGGGTGGTAACATGTGGTATCATGACAGGTACAATCATAGGATATCATTGACTCTCAGGGCAGAGCAAGACTGGTGTTTGCCTACGCCCCATCTGTTTTTTCCCCTTATAGACATATACACACATACACAAAGCTCTCTTGAACGCACAAAACCACTCCAAATGGTTTAAATGGGATTATGCTCTTGATGGCATTCACATCGGTGCCTCTCCAGCTAAACCAGAGGAGAATGCTCTGGGGTGATGTCTGCTCCGATGACAGGTTCCTCCATCTGGCCAAGTCGAAGATATAAACCAGCTTCAGCCCCTCGACCCTAATTACTTTAGTCATAGTTAATTTGTGCTCAGCCTACCTTTATCAGTGGATTTCATGCCTCTGCAAATGACTTGCTGTGCAAAAGGAAATGCATCAGCAGAAGTGCTCACTCGGACATGATTGCACTAAACATGCTTGTGAGTTCATATACAAATAAATGAAAACCAGACCTTGCTGCAGCGTTGCTTTAATTAAATATCTCTTTTTTGTGGCGCTGACTCCCTGATTAAACTTGCCCTGAACTTAACACTAAACACACACTCTGGTTATGTATGTGGGGGGAAAGGTTATTCAGAGACCATGAATATTTTATGGGGTAAATTCCATTTCGATTCACAAGTGGAATGTGTATCGGGGCAAAATGCTTGTATACTAAATTTATAGGGGTGTGTGTTGGGGGTGGATTTACGGCTAATTTACTTTTGCCTCAGGGAAGCTACTGACATGAAGGGATTCCAAATATACAGATAATTTCTCCTGCTGTAGATTAATTCTTCAAGAGTACCACGCCCTAGGTGAGAGATAATGGGGCTGTCCCATCTCCAGCAGGGTAATTACAGGCTGTAGGATGTTCCTACCCAAACAGACAGTGACTGGTGAGCTCTGCCACATGTTTTACCTTAATCAGTGACTCCTTTGAGTTCCTCTTCACATTTGAAGAGAATTATTGTTGCTGAAGCTGTTGTTTGAATATGGGGGGGTTGGCGGGCAGGTGGGGTTCAGTGAGAGGTAAATGTGTGGAGTCCCAAACCGGATCCCTACTTGCCCGGAGCAGCTTGTGTGGATGTGGAGCACCGCACTCCTGGTGCAATCTGCAAACAGGGGAGGCAGACAAATGCTCGCTCTATTCATACCGATCCAAGCACTGCGCTAGAGGCTAAAGTGCACAGCACTGCAGCTGAAACACTACACAGGATGGCGTGCACAGAGGGAGAAGTGGACGATGAAAGACACGGAGAAAGGGAAGAAAAAAGGAGCAGGGGACGGGGCCAAGTTTACTGGGGCAGGCGAGAGCAAACAGGGCCTCTTTATATACTGTAGCGAGGAGCCATACCTCTTTCATTGAGGGAAACATGCAATAGGTGTGGCACGGTGGCAACGAAAGGAAACCAAAACCAAATGGTAATAAGTTCAGATGGACTGCATCCCACTGAGAGCTCACCAGGGCACAAAGGGAGAGAGAGAGAGAGAGAGAGAGAGAGAGCACGCAGTACAGAATGAGGAAAGTGAACGCTGTAAATTATAAGTTGGGCGTGTTCCACAGAGCATCAATGACTTCCTGAGAGGGACTGTCTGTCAGATTGTGAGGCAGACACAGGAAAACAGGTCCAGTGGCGTGTCTCGGTTCTGCGGGCCTGTGATGAGAATGCTAATGAGACGGGACACTAAACTGTATCAGCTGCCATGGCCCGTGACTCTGGCAGGGCTGGCCCTCAGTCAGGCAGGAGGCCGTTGCGTGAATTGGGGCGATCTAGGCAACCTGCCCGTGAGTGCTCAGGAAGGAGGCAAAAAGGCAGCCTGAGTGCACCGTGGCCTAGGGCAATTCTGGACTTTTATTTTAAGATGTCGGCAATGAAAACAAACACGACACAACAACTCCCATGTTCCCCCAGGCTCAATCCACATGAAGGGCGTTCTGGATGAGGCCAACATGAGATGAGAGCAGGACCTGACAGACCAGCTGCAAGACTTTCATCCAACAGTAAAAAATCACTCTGTTGTGCCCTTTTGAATAGAAAACAGAGGGAACCCACAGGATTATTCTTGAAAGACACTTAAGCATTCCATGTAATTATATAATAGCTGTCAAACATCTGTCTTATCTGTTCAAACTGTAACTCTGTCTGGCTTTAACCTCTATACATCAGTCAACAGATTGCCTTCTGCTACTTTTTCAATCGCATTACTCAGTTAAGATGTGATTTTTATATAATTTTCCCACTGTTGGGGTAATGCTTAATTTAATACCCCGCTGTGACATTTTAATGACAGTGTCATTAACAGTGCCATTAACACAACTTAACACTTGTCAAGAGGTGCCATGTCTTTTAATGTCCACTTTCATCAAATAGTAAACTTGTTATAGAAAACCACAGTTAGCGCATGCACATAAATGACATGATTAAAAGGCAAATGCTTGACTGTGGTTTGAGCTCCAATTGTCTGTTGGCATGACTCATCGTGAGGGCACACGTTACTTTTATGGCTTGTGCTATGACGCGTAATTCTGACGTCATAGTGATGCTGTTGTACAGAGTACTGTGAACGCTAGATCTGATAGCGTAAGCCATGCAAAAAAGTGCAGACACCCTGATTTATTAGGTTGGTGAAACACAATCTATCGTATAGTTTTAAAGCTTTCCATAAACCTTCTTCCTCTTACTCTGAAGACCATTATTAAACAGTAATAAATGGAGCAGTTCGGAAATGTCAAATAAATGATCAAACTCCTAGTGGACGTGCATAAATACAATGTATCAGTTCTTTGAGAGGGAAAACGAGGCCCATGACACACATTGAAAAACAATCCCAAACAGCTTTGGCAGGGATGATTGATGCAGTACATGGAGTAGGGCCCATGACCGGCTCACCACATGCCAAGCCAACATAGCCTGCGTCTCCAAGGCTTCAAATAGCTATAGGGAATTAAATTGCTACAGACATGGTAATGGTTGTGTATTTGAGTGTTTAAAACATTGGCCACTGTGGTGTCAGTCAACTGAGACCAAAAATGCGGAGTCAGTGCAACAGAATATGTACATGTTAGCATGATCTTCTGTACGAGGATCATGACAACAAACAAGCTTCACCCTAAATGATATAACCATGCACTGGGATTATGGGGATCAGTCTGGAATAATGACTCAAACTGAGTTTTCCATCCAACTCAAAATTACATGTGAATCAAGAATTATTCTGTATAATTATTTCCTCTTCAACCTGTCTGGTTTAAAGTTGATCACTTTGGATTGCAACTCATTTTCACAGAAATTCACTTCCTGTTTTGTAAGTGTCCTTGTATACTTTGCCCACTGTGTTTAGTTAGAAATCTGAATGCAGTGTGTCAGTAATTCCCATTCAGATGTTCATTATGTGTAGAACTGTTTCTGGAAGTGAATGGATACATTCAGAATTCATTTTAATCACTGAGACATAGAGACATTTGAGTGTTACTAATAATGAAATATCTGAATAACTTAGGACTTGCAATATTCATTCTGCTTTTAACCTAAAACGAATGACATGAAAGGGGACATGGAAAAGAAAACATTCTTGTCCTCATGCCTTCTGTATGATCATACTCAAACCCTTTGTCCATATGATTTGTGTATTTGAGTAGCTATTTCAATATTCAGCCTTCAGCAGTGACCTATTCAGCCCTCCATATTGATATGGCTCAACTTTGTGAAGTGGTTTACTTGTGCATGTGAGGAGTCATTATTATTAGTATCGAGTTCTCTTGATCCAGCTGACCAACATGCACCAAATGTCACACACAGAGAGCTCAATCTCTGACTTCATTCTTGGTATTTCCCCATGATAACATTTTCTTGTCTTTCTTTTCTACCCCACAGAACCTAGCCTTTCAGAAGAGATCTGAGCAGTGACTCTGCCACTGGCATCCCACACAATGGCTTTGTTGTTCACAGGGGTGCAGGCCTATCACTTTTAGCACAGGGCCATCACGCCTACGCTTCACAGGTAAGCCATGTTTGGAGGAAAATAAACCACAGGCCCACAATGAGAGAATGGAAAGACATACCCTTTAGTGACTTGGAATGCACACTGAGATCTTATAAAATAATCAGATGCCAACCACTAAACCCATATTTATATTCAGCCCAGTGGGGTATGCTATTTATATACAATGGTATACATTTTTGCAGAATTCTACTCAATAACATTTCCATTCACATATTAATATTTACTTGTTCCATTTCTGCACACATGACACACGATGACAGAGTAGTTCAGTATTCAGAATGTTCTCAGTTAACATTCTTGTTCTTCAAGAGCTTTATCCATGCAAACTACATCTCAAAAACTTTAAACATTGTATTAATTTGTCTCTGGAGCAGAGGGAAGGTTGCCTTCAATTCAGAAGTCCTTTCTGATGATAGCTTCAACTGAAGCCTTTGGAATAAGACAACAATATTTGGGAAATGGTGTTTTTGTTTATTTTGTTAAGAGAGAGTAGAAGAGTGGTCTATTTTATGAGCATCCATAAAGACATGCTTTCTGACTTCATTGCCTGAGTTGACAAGTCGATAATTGGCAGGAGAAGGTTGGCAGTTGTCTTCCACAGGGAGAGATTCCACTCGAAATTTGAGAAAGGTCATGGGATCAGATTCAGTTGAAAGGAAAACCGACATAATTATGTTTTTGCTTGTGGTGGTTCTGCTTGGAAGGTATTCTATTGCAGTGTGGTAACCCATTGGTCTTGCTAACATGGCCGCAGAGCCAGAGTAAACAAACAAGCTCCTGTGTCATCTGCTAATACAGCAAAATGCAGTGTATCATTAGATAGATGCCATAGAAAGAGGAAGGTATGCCTCTCTCTCTCTCTCTCTCTTGCTCCACACCCCTCTCTTTCTCCTCTCCCTCTCTCTCTCTCTTGTTCCCTCTCCCTATCTCTGAACTGGAGTTTGTGCACTGTAGTAAATCAGAAGGCAACATTAGGATAAAGTATGTAACCTACTGTAGATCATGCCTCTGGTGTTTGAATATTAGGTTAATCCTAGTAACTAGGACCAGGTAACTTTAAAACATACCTGTTGTAACTGTCAAAAATTAAGATTAGCTTAAGGCATATACTGTATAGACATACAGACACTGTCACGCTAGCACATGTTCATGCACATATGCACCCACCCTATACATCCGAGCACACTGCACGTTGGGTTATTATTTCTTTCCTCAAAACCACATTGCTGCAGTTGCACAGTAAACATTAAACATTACAAATGCAAGTCAAGACAACTTTCATAATTCCCCTCTCTCCTTTATGTACACACACAAGCACACACAAATAACTGTTTATACAAATATACTAATATACTAATAGCATATTAGTCTGACATCAGCCATGAAAAATCCTCTTTGCAATGCAAGCCTTCAAAACACACATGTCAACTCCTTAATGTTTTATATGTTAAAGGAGAATTCCGGTGTGATATTGACCTAAAGTGTGTTGAAACATGATACCGAGTGTGAACGTATGTCTCATAGCCCATCTCGGCTTGTCCCCTGCACTCCAAAATCTGGCACTAGTTAGCTGATGCTACCAACAGCTTTTTCAATGGTGGTGCTTCGGCATCGGGCTAGCCATGCAAATAAATCACTGTTTTACACCATTTACGAGACTCAATGTATCTCCACACTTCATTGGTAGACTTCCGAGGGCCCTGACATTTAAAACGAGACATTGAGAACTTTGAAAAAGCAGTGGTAGTTACAAGACGATTTATACAGACAGTATCTTCACGAAGTTTAGCGTTTGCAGCCATCTTGAATTTAGTCACGATAAGTCGAGCGACGAGTAAGAATGAACAGGTATGATACGGGATCAGATTCCAAAAATAATTCAGTGGAAATGCATGGATTCCAGTTTCTTGTAGCAGCAACTGGAATCCATGCATTTCCAGTGAATTATTTTTGGAATCTGATCCCTTATCATACCTACCACCATTGAAAAAGCTGTTGGTAGCATCGGCTAACTAGCGCCAGATTTTGGAGTGCAGGGGACAAGCCGAGGTGGACTATGAGACATACAGTACGTTCACACTCGGTATCATGTTTCAACACACTTTAGGTCAATATCACACCGGAATTCTCCTTTAATACTAAATGTTTCATCTGTTCATGCTGTATATTCATATATACAATTAATTTTGATCTTTTGAGGCCATTTCAGTCTTCTTTGTAATGTGTAACACAAGCTTAAATCATGCCGAAGCTTATACTATTTCATAGTAATATTTCTCTCGACATGTGATCATGATATTCCACTTTAGGCATCCAAAACAGCAAAGGTATGCTCACGTAGTGTGTGTACGTGCGTGTGCACGCGAGTAAGCACGCACGTTTGCACATGTGTGCTCTTTCAGGATCTTCTAAGAAAGTTCAGATGAAGTATCCTTCTGCTGGCTGCACAGAGCCCGGCCAAGACTGACACATGAGAACAGTGCCTTTTCATCTTGCTCAAAGATGCTCTTTTGTCAGAAAGATCACTCATATGTAATACAGAGTATTAACTTCTTCTTTTACATGGTTAAAGCAAGTCTCTGCAAGCCTATCTGTGTTGGACCCAGCGCAGCCACCATGAACAGTAATCCTCTTGTTAAAAAAAGGACATACCAGCTTGTATTGGTGCAGGCTTTCATTGTAGACTGTACCCCTTACTCGATGCTGGCGCCTGGGGTTTTCTTTACTCAACTGCCCCGAAAGTTTGCTCTTTAAATCAGCTGTATCTTCATGCTGGAAAAAAAGTCATGGGGCGGTGAACATACTTCCAGGCCCCTAGATGTGTCTGTATGGCCATAGGAATACTATTACAGATGTCTTATCAGCTAAATCTGTCAGGGGCTATGATAAGCAGCCATATTCAGTGGCTGAAATGGGGGTTGGACAAAATGTTGGAGGGAAGCAACCTCACCAGTACCAAGGCGCACACATGGGACAGTAAAAACGGATTTTATGATTTTCACCTTCCTATTTATTTAGCATTTAACGCTATAATAATTACAGATGACCACCCCATACCTATCATTGTCTCCCATTCACTGTACTTGTTGATGGTGTGAGCCATAGGCCCGTGTGGAGTGGAATCCACTCTACTCCCCAACGCTGCTTGGATAGGAGTTGTCAGAAGTTAAACAGATGGAGGTTCAAAGCCCTGAATTCAGCGGCAGGTCTGTGATTACTCCACCCTCCCATTCACCCCCACCTGGGGGCAGGTCTGTCATCAGCCTCACCTTTAGGCTCCAACAAGTCCCCAGGGGCCAAAGGGTCGAGGCGGATGAAGAGACCCGACGCCCCTCCCTCCCTCTCCACACGTGCGGCAGACACTCATCGTCCTCAAGGGCGGCGGCAGCAGCATCAGCAGCAATGGCAGGGAGGGAGGAATGGATAGAGCGAGAGAAAATGGGGAATGAATGAAAGTGCGAAAGTGCACATTCCTGACTGCTGACCTCTTTCCGTGCGCATATTCCACAGGAGCTGCGCTTATCGCCTCCTGGCCTCGCTGTGCACGGAGGTCCCCCTCTCAGCCGCGCTCACGGCGCAGGAGGGAGAGTCCGCAGAGACAGAGCCGCTCCCGCAGCCAAGCCCCTTCTCCAGTAACGCCAGGCGTGCAGAAAGAAGCTTGGCGTCAGGGGTGGCTGTCTGGATCATAGCATGACAGGTCGCAAGAGAAGAGAGAGAGAGTGAGAGAGAGAGAGTGAGAGAGAGAGAGAGAGAGAGAGAGAGAGTGAGAGAGAGAGAGAGAGAGAGAGAGAGAGAGAGAGAGAGAGAGAGTGAGAGAGAGAGAGAGAGAGAGAGAGAGAGAGAGAGAGAGAGAGAGAGAGAGAGTGAGAGAGAGAGAGAGTGAGAGAGAGTGAGTGAGAGAGAGAGAGTGAGTGAGAGAGACAGAGAGACTTAATGTTTTTTTGTAGGCCCATGCTGTTAGGGAAAGTCCCATCATTGTCAGAGTGGAGCCCACGGGATGTGACAGGAGAGCCGGGGCTGGTGGGAGATCTCCTCTATAGATGTGCCCTCCTGATGACACCCTAGCCTCCCCTGCTGTGTCTGTCTGCAAGTGTCAGGACAATACTGAAAGAATTCCATTCTCTTACGTTGGTTCACATTGGTTTGCATTGTGTATGTGCATGGGTGCTGATCCAACTTACACGAATGGCGCTTTGAGCGTGCCCATACCCATGAATGATTTTTGTACATCATGTTAGGGATTTACTCCAAAAAAGAGAGAGAAAAAGCATGATTGAGCTTAACGTTGTAACAATGACCTGTGGCCCCATCGACTAAACTGAGCCAGCGCATTTATCCTGGGATTTTCTAATCAATACCCTTCCACTGATGTCCCGTGAATGAATGCAGGGTTATTGCTGTGGCCTGAGAGGGACAGATTAACCGCATATACCCAGAGACGGGCGGCTCTTTTATTCTCTTCAAGTCAGTCATTTCCCCTCCTTGTTTCCTTCCGAAAACACTTAATGTCCTTAAGTTTATTCCAAGTTGTGGAGTCGCTTTGTCCTGTCTTGCTTTCATGTCACTCCAGGACATTTTATACCAAGTGGAATACAATATAAAAAGAGCAGTCACTTTATTACTGAAGGGGCCTCACCAAGCCACTGTGCTGATTGCTAGACAGATGAAGTCTGTTTAAAGGAGAATCATGGAAGGGAATGTGTGCTGAACTGCTATTGGTCACATCGTCTGATCACATGAAATCAGCCTGCACTTCAACTTCAACATATTATATATCCATAAGGAAAATGTTTTCAAGTATAAATCCAAAATAATTGCATATCACAACTGACATTCATTAAAACACACACACACACACACACAGATCAACCCCTAAACTCATCTCATGGTACCTACCAGCAACATCCTTTTCCTATTCCCCAGTTTGAGGCAGTGATGACATTCCCAGATGTGAATTAATAAATGCTATGTGGTCCTTCTGCTGAACTCTCTTTATTTCACACAGTTCATTGGCAATACAAGCTCCATGCATCAGCAGAGGCTTGTGCTCGACACCCAAAATGTTTTTACTCTCCAGGAATAGAACACGTGGACAACATGCCCCGAGTTTCATGTTTAAGACACATCATTTTTCATGTCTTTTTATCGGGAAGATGGCTAAGGCTGCCTGAGTTTGTTAACCACATGCTGCCGAGCTAAAAATACATTAATGTGCAACAGTCAAACCACAGCACGCCCATTGCATGCATTGAAATGATTTAGCATGGATCAGCATCGCCTAGAAATTAGGTTTCTTTGTGCAGTCACATGTTATATAAGCTGCCAACAGATATCTTGAAGATGGAAAATGTGCAACAATTCAAGCACAAGCTGGATAAATGTGACACTATCAATTTTGCCTCGCTTGGTCAAGTGCTGGTAAGCACAGAGCCCTTTGAGGAACTAAAGGGCATTAGAAGTCACACATGGTTTTGGGTTCTGTTTGGAAAGTTCAAAAAAAGAACTTAATTTCCTCACTGAGGGGTTGTGTTTCAGGTGACTGGTTCCTGAAGGTATCCTGAGCTGCATTGCTGCTGCTCACAGACGAAGACAAACTTGACTAAACTTAGACTCATGCAGGGGGAATGTGGCAGAGTTGGTAGAGCACAGTTCCTCTCTCTCTCTCTCTCTCTCTCTCTCTCGTTCTCCCTCTCTTTCTCTTCTCTCTTTTTCTCCCTTCCTCTCTTTTACTTTTCCTCCCCTCTCTGTCTCTCTCTCTCTCTCTCTCTCTCTCTCTCTCTCTCTCTCTCTCTCTCTCTCTCTCCCCAGATCCCAGTCCAGGGGAGGCTCCTCCAAGTCGGCCATGTGGTAGTATGTTTGTCTCTGGGCTCCACAGGGCTCTAGGCCACAATGCCAGCGCCCTGCTGCAGCCGCCTGCGGCGGTCAGCTCAACTCCCTAAACCTCTGCCCATGCCCTCCCTACCATCAGCAACACCAGCCCTCACCACGACCGCCACGTCCAGTCCTCCCCGCAGAGGGACTGCATTCAGCACTTGTCCCATCCATCTCTGTGATACGCTGAGCTGAAAAGCTTGTGTTCAGCCTCACTGTTTCTGAATTGAGGGACACAGGGAAGAGACGGCCAGGAACTCAGCTGGAGAACGGTGACCCTTACACCCAGAGGTCAAATATGTTTAGCCCCCCCCCCATCTCTCTATTTCTCTTTCTATCAAACACAGTCTTTATGTGGACAATAGAACAACCATTATAACCCATATCGTTTTATGTAAACATGCTTCCCGGAGGTTGTTGATGTGATTTTTTTCTTTTTCTTTTTTCTCCTTTAGTTAGTACTATAACGTCCAGTAGGCTGATGAATGCATGTCATCATGCTAAGCCACAGAATTGGCAGTTTGCAGAATGCAAGCTTTCATAAGCAACTTATTTGGCTTGGCAATTCATTTGTATTGGAAACAGAGTCATCATTAAAATCCTCAAGTTTCCTTAGTTGGGACATCCAAATTTGCCACCCACGTGCTACATTACATCATTAGTCCCTGTAACTCCCATATCTAAACCACTGAGGTTTCGCCATGACGCGGCCAAGTTGTGTTAGCCATTAGCAGGATGTTAATTTGATGATCCACTGGACTGTGTTGGTTCTGTGGTGCGCGGTGTGGTTGTTTGGGAAACACACCTCGAGGCTGGGGAGTGGAGCCTGCAGCCACTCGGAACGGAGCTGAGCTGGGACCCTGAGTGGCCGATCCATCTCCCGCAGACAGATTTGCCATTAATAGAGCCGATGGAGCCCAAAGGGACGATTATTCATATGTTCCATGGATCTTATGTGTCGAGTCCATTTGTGTTTGGATCTGTGCTTAATGAAATGATTTCTTTAACTCTTTCATTTGACTCTTTGGAGACAACCTACGCTCTGGAAAAAAAAATCCAGCTAGAAAGGGATTTAATTTTTCACTTTAATTGAAAGCAAATGTTTGACTGTTTGGATACCACTGGAAAACACATTTATTCTCCATTTATTACATATCATTCATAATTGCTTTTTACATACACCTGATGAGAAAATTGGGAGCATTAAAAGCTCTGGAACACACTTTGAACATTTTTCACTTACAGATTGTGGGATTTTTTGGATACAACATATTCCAACATGTAGGAATATATTAAATAAATAGGGTGTACTTAGTCTCCAGAGACAGCAGAGCTGCTGGAAAATTATTCATTGACAAAGTGCCAATTTCAAGTCTGAACACTGCGGCTAAAATTCTATAGGCTACAGGACGAGACTCCTGATGTATCGCAGTTCTAAGCATCAACAGCAACTTAAAGTGCTATGACCCATTTTATGAAGTCTTTTAAAAAGAAAGTATGTTGTTATGTCATAAGCATACCTAAACATGAAAACAACCACAGGACTTCGACATCAGTGCTCTTCATCCACCGCTGTTAAATGTGACTAAGGTTTATTTTTTCATGTAAATCCATCAGGTTGGCATGTGAGAGGGGAACTACGTAAGCGTGCATTTAAAACAAATAAAATATGAGGCAGAATGATGCAGGGTGTCTCAGGAGGTCGGCGGGGCCTTTTAAAGGCAAACTTGCCATGGAGAGTGATGTTTTGATAAAGTTCAGACATAGCATGACGTAATCCTGTCTCCACTGGGAAAGGCTAAATTTATGATGAGTTTTATGATGGTTTGGTGTGTATGTGTGTGTGCCTGTGTATGTGTGTGTGTGTGTGTGTGTGTGTGTGTGTGTGTATCTGTGTGTGTATGTGAGTCTGAGAGACAGACTCCGGGTGTACAGTCAGAAGTGGCTTCTTAGCCTGTGGTAATGCTTAATGTTTGCACTATGTCGGGTGGCTCCTGTCATGTTGATAAAGTAAGTGAGGAAACCGACCCTGCTGTCTGGGTTGTCTGGGCAGACAGTCACTCCGCCACCTAACGCAGTCTGAAGTCTGCCAGACTGAGTGCCTGTCTGCCAGGCCCTCAGACACACTATCCACTCTTGTCTACACACACACACACAAACAGAAACAGAAACATGCACAGACACACACTCACAAAAGAGCATAACTTCATACAAAAGCACAATCAAAACACCTTTTTGATTTTGCACATGTACATGATGTGAAAACGTAGCATTCACACATACTCTCTCTCTCTCACTCACAGACACATACAGTATGTTTATTACGCTAGCAGTTACAAAGTAGCAGTTATTAGGTTAGGCACACGCACGCACACACACACATACAAACACTTACACAATTCCAAGGAAATACAAATGAATGTTTTCGCTCTAGGCCAGTGGAAGACTTCTGGCAGTAGCCATGTGGAAGGGTCTGCAAACCAGAGGGCCAGCAAAGTTCTGGAGTGTGGATGCTTCAGTGCATGCATCAATATGAGTAATACTTTTAATTATGGGTGTTGCGATTGTATCTAGTTTATTTCCTGGAGCATGTTCCAGGTATTGGGTCACTCTCGCTCTGCAGAGGAAAATCTGTTCCCAATTTAAATTCCTGGAAGACGAAAAATCTATAACAATTTTTGTTTATTTTCCAACGTCATTAAACCTATGTATATACAGTTGAACAAACAGGCACTGTCCAGTCTACAAGGGGCACAGCAATGTCGAGGGTGTCAGCTTGTGGAACATTTCAAACACGGCGAGATTGCGATGCCATTTACGTAGGCTCCAGCGCTAATTTCTATCGAGTCACATTAGGACTCAACTTGGGATCGGTGGTGTGTGTGTGTGTGCGCACACGCTCGCTCGCTTGCAGAGAGTGAGAGCGAGAGCATGGCTCAGGAGACTCCATTACCTCTTTAATTGCACTGAGAAAAACCAGTCCCTCTCTACCGGCATCTGTGCACAGTTTAGCCCAGAGGGGGCTGAGGATGTGTTCCACTGAGGGAAGCCAACGCTGCTCCAGGGCCCTCAGGCCTCTCTTTAGCACTTGGAGAGTTGGATGAGTGTGTGCGTGTGTGTGTGAGTGTGTCGGTAGGGGGCAGGAAAGGGGTTGATTACAGATCAGAGGACAAAGGTCTCCTGTACCCGAGATGGGGCTTGCGGCCGGGGTCGACCGAGCGAGCGCAGGAAGCAGGGTGCTTGCTCTGCCCGGTGCGGGGACATCCATCCCTGGGGTGGATCATTAGCGACGCACCTCTGTGCGGAAAAAAAAAAACAAAACACACAAGTCCGGCCACCTGCTGCCGGCAGCTGGACTCACGTCACCAAGTTGACAGGAATGGAAAAGGTCACAGGGTCACCATCCATCTCCGCAAACCCCTATGGCTGCAGGGGGTGGGATGGAGGACAGGGGGGGGGGGGGGCTTAGGGGTGTCACCTTGCCTTTCCCTGGCCAGCTGGGATTGAGATTGGAGGGGTCAAGGTCAGGGAGCAGGTGGGCCTCTGTGCCCCCATAGACCAGAGCACCACAGCAATTATCGCCTCTGCCAAAAAAAAGTACATACAAACACATGCATACACACACACAGAGACACCTACACAGATACACAGACACACACATACTGTATATATTCTCTTTTGGCTAGTTTGTCTTCATCTCTCTGACTCATCTGAAAACCTTCCCTCCCTCCCTTATTCTCTTTTCTGTTCTTCTCTCTCCCTCTCTCTCTCTCTCATTCCTTCTCCATGTTTCTGGAGTGGAGCCAGCCACGGAGAGGAAACACAAAGCTTCAGT